>NC_142799.1:69225060-69359366 GCF_049724085.1 Artemia sp. Qi Xiang Cuo | reverse complement strand
TAACTAAAAAACTAAAAGTAAACTAAAACTCAAACTAAAAATCTAGACTAAACTAAAACTAAACTAACTAAAACTAAACTAGAAATAAATTCTAATCTCTAAACTACTAAAGTATAACTCTAACTAAAACTAAACACTAATCTAAAACTAAACACTAATCTAAAACTAAAATTAAACCAAACTAAGCTACTAAATTAAAACTCTAACTAAAACTCATATGTAAAACGAAAACTCTTAACTAAAAAACTAAAATTAAACTAAAACTCAAACTAAAAATCTAGACTAAACTAAAACTAAACTAAATAAAACTAAACTAGAAATAAATTCTAATCTATAAACTACTAAATTATAACTATAACTAAAACTAAACACTAATCTAAAACTAAACTAAACTAACTAAAACTCTAAACTAAAACTAAACACTAATCTAAAACTAAACTAAATTATAACTCTAACTAAAACTAAACACTAATCTAATACTAATCTAAACTAACTAAAACTTTAAACTAAA
Source organism: Artemia sp. Qi Xiang Cuo (assembly GCF_049724085.1). NCBI lineage: Eukaryota > Metazoa > Arthropoda > Branchiopoda > Anostraca > Artemiidae > Artemia > Artemia sp. Qi Xiang Cuo. The sequence continues at coordinate 69,358,855 of NC_142799.1, read as the reverse complement.
ACTAAACACTAATCTAAAACTAAACTAAAACTGAACTAATCTTCTAAATTAAAACTCTAACTAAAACTCTTTAGCAAACTGTAGCTAAACTAAAACTCTAATCTAAACTAAACTAAAAGTAAACTAAAACTAAAACTAAAAATCTAAACTAAAAGTAAAACTAAACTAACTAAAACTCTAAACTAAAACTAAACACTAATCTAAAACTAAACTAAACTAACTAAAACTCTAAACTAAAACTAAACACTAATCTAAAACTAAACTAAAACTCTAAACTAAAACTAAGCACTAATCTAAAACTAAACTAAAACCGAACTAAGCTACTAAATTAAAACTCTAGCTAAAACTCTTTAGCAAACTGTAGCTAAACTAAAACTCTAATCTAAACTAAACTAAAAGTAAACTAAAACTAAAAATCTAGACTAAACTAAAAGTAAAATAAAACTCAAACTAAAAATCTAGAATAAAATAAAACTAAACTAAATAAAACTAAACTAGAAATAAATTCTAATCTCTAAACTACTAAAGTATAAATCTAACTAAAACTAAACACTAATCTAAAACTAAACTAAAACCAAACTAAGCTACTAAATTAAAACTCTAACTAAAACTCTTTAGCAAACTGTAGCTAAACTGAAACTCTAATCTAAACAAAACTAAAAGTAAACTAAAACTAAAACTAAAAATATATAATAAACTAAAAATAAACTAACTAAAACTAAACTAGAAATAAATTCTAATCTCTAAACTACTAAAGTATAACTCTAACTAAAACTAAACACTAATCTAAAACTAAACTAAACTAACTAAAACTCTAAAATAAAACTAAACACTAATCTAAAACTAAACTAAACTATAACTAACTAAAACTAAACACTAATCTAAAACTAAACTAAACTAATTAAAACTCTAAACTAAAACTAAACACTAATCTAAAACTAAACTAAAACCGAACTAAGCTACTAAATTAAAACTCTAACTAAAACTCTTTAGCAAACTGTAGCTAAACTAAAACTCTAATCTAAACTAAACTAAAAGTAAACTAAAACTAAAACTAAAAATATAAACTAAAATTAAACTAAACTAACTAAAACTCTAAACTGAAACTAAACACTAATCTAAAACTAAACTAAACTAACTAAAACTCTAAACTAAAACTAAACACTAATCTAGAACTAAAACTAAACTAACTAAAACTCTAAAGTAAAACTAAAACTAAACTAAAACTAAACTAAAACCAAACTAAGCTACTAAATTAAAACTCTAACTAAAACTCTTTAGCAAACTGTAGCTAAACTAAAACTCTAATCTAAACTAAACTAAAAGTAAACTAAAACTAAACTAAAATCTAGACTAAACTAAAACTAAAAGTAAACTAAAACTCAAACTAAAAATCTAAGACTAAACTAAAACTAAACTAACTAAAACTCAAACTAGAAATAAATTCTAATCTCTAAACTACTAAAGTATAACTCTAACTAAAACTAAACACTAATCTAAAACTAAACTAAAACCAAACTAAGTTACTAAATTAAAACTCTAACTAAAACTCTTTAGCAAAATGTAGCTAAACTAAAATTCTAATCTAAACTAAACTAAAAGTAAACTAAAACTAAAACTAAAAATCTATACTAAACTAAAACTAAACTAACTAAAACTAAACTAGAAATAAGTTATAATCTCTAAACTAATAAACTATAACTATAAATAAAAATAAACACTAATCTAAAACTAAACTAAAACTAAACTAAAACTCCAAACTAAAACTAAACACTAATCTAAAACTAAAATTAAACCAAACTAAGCTACTAAATTAGAACTCTAACTAAAACTCATATGTAAAACGAAAAATCTTAAATAAAAAAACTAAAAGTAAACTAAAACTCAAACTAAAAATCTAGACTAAACTAAAACTAAACTAACTAAAACTAAACTAGAAATAAATTCTAATCTCTAAACTACTAAACTATAACTCTAACTAAAACTAAACACTAATCTAAAACTAAACTAAAACTAAACTAAAACTCCAAACTAAAACTAAACACTAATCTAAAACTAAAATTAAATCAAACTAAGCTACTAAATTAAAACTCTAACTAAAACTCATATGTAAAACGAAAACTCTTAACTAAAAAAACTAAAAGTAAACTAAAACTCAAACTAAAAATCTAGACTAAACTAAAACTAAACTAACTAAAAATAAACTAGAAATAAATTATAATCCCTAAAATACTAAAGTATAACTCTAACTAAAACTAAACAATAATCTAAAACTAAAGTAAACTAACTAAAACTCTAAACTAAAACTAAACACTAATATAAAACTAAACTAAAATATAACTCTAACTAAAACTAAACAATAATATAAAAATAAACTAAACTAAATAAAACTATAAACTAAAACTAAACACTAATCTAAAACTAAACTAAAACCAAACTAAGCTACTAAATTAAAACTCTAACTAAAACTCTTTAGCAAACTGTAGCTAAACTAAAACTCTAATCTAAACTAAACTAAAAGTAAACTAAAACTAAAACTAAAAATCTAAACTAAACGTAAAACTAAACTAACTAAAACTCTAAACTAAAACTAAACACTAATCTAAAACTAAACTAAACTAACTAAACTCTAACTAAAACTAAACACTAATCTAAAACTAAACTAAAACTCTAAACTAAAACTAAACACTAATCTAAAACTAAACTAAAACCGAACTAAGCTACTAAATTAAAACTCTAACTAAAACTCTTTAGAAAACTTTAGATAAACTAAAAATCTAATCTAAAATAAAATAAAAGTAAAATAAAAATAAAAATAAAAATCTATACTAAAATAAAACTAAACAAAATAAAACTATAAACTAAAACTAAACAATAATATAAAAATAAACTAAAACCGAACTAAGCTACTAAATTAAAACTCTAACTAAAACTCAAATATATAACGAAAACTCTTAACTAAAAAAAACTAAAAGTAAACTAAAACTCAAACTAAAAATCTATAATAAACTAAAACTAAACTAAACTAACTAAAACTCTAAACTAGAAACTAAACACTAATCTAAAACTAAACTAAACCAAACTAAGATACTAAATTAAAACTCTAACTAAAACTAAACACTATTCTAAAACTAAACTAAAAATCTAGACTAAACTAAAACTAAACTAACTAAAACTCAACTAAAACTAAACTAAAACTCCAAACTAAAAATAAATACTAAACTAAAACTAAAATTAAACTAAACTAAGCTACTAAATTAAAACTCTAACTAAAACTCATATGTAGAAACGAAAACTCTTAACTAAAAAAACTAAAAGTAAACTAAAACTCAAACTAAAAATCTAGACTAAACTAAAACTAAACTAACTAAAACTAAACTAGAAATAAATTATAATCCCGAAACTACTAAATTATAACTCTAACTAAAACTAAACACTAATCTAAAACTAAACTAAACTAACTAAAACTCTAAACTAAAACTAAACACTAATCTAAAACTAAACTAAACTATAACTAACTAAAACTAAACACTAATCTAAAACTAAACTAAACTAACTAAAACTAAACTAGAAATAAACACTAATCTCTAAACTACTAAAGTATAACTCTAACTAAAACTCTTTAGCAAACTGTAGCTAAACTAAAACTCTAATCTAAACTAAACTAAAAGTAAACTAAAACTAAAACTAAAAATCTAAACTAAAAGTAAACTAAACTAACTAAAACTCTAAACTAAAACTAAACACTAATCTAAAACTAAACTAAAACTCTAAACTAAAACTAAACACTAATCTAAAACTAAACTAAAACCAAACTAAGCTACTAAATTAAAACTCTAACTAAAACTCTTTAGCAAACTGTAGCTAAACTAAAACTCTAATCTAAACTAAACTAAAAGTAAACTAAAACTAAAACTAAAAATCTAGACTAAACGTAAAACTAAACTAACTAAAACCTAAACTAGAAACTAAATTCTAATCTAAAACTAAACTAAAATAACTAAAACTCTAAACTAAAACTAAACAATAATCTAAAAATAAACTAAACTATAACTCTAAATAAAACTAAACACTAATCTAAAACTAAAATAAACTAACTAAAACTCTAAACTAAAACTAAACACTAATCTAAAACTAAACTAAAACCAAACTAAGCTACTAAATTAAAACTCTAACTAAAACTCTTTAGCAAACTGTAGCTAAACTAAAACTCTAATCTAAACTAAACTAAAAGTAAACTAAAACTAAAACTAAAAATCTAGACTAAACTAAAACTAAACTAACTAAAACTAAACTAGAAATAAATTCTAATCTAAAACTAAACTAAACTAACTAAAACTCTAAACTAAAACTAAACACTAATCTAAAACTAAACTAAACTATAACTCTAACTAAAATTAAACACTAATCTACAACTAAACTAAACTAACTAAAACTCTAAACTAAAACTAAACACTAATCTAAAACTAAACTAAAACCTAACTAAGCTACTAAATTAAAACTCTAACTAAAACTCTTTATCAAACTGTAGCTAAACTAAAACTCTAAACTAAACTAAAAGTAAACTAAAACTAAAAATAAAAATCTAAACTAAAAGTAAACTAAGCTAACTAAAACTCTAAACTAAAACTAAACACTAATCTAAAACTAAACTAAACTATAACTCTAACTAAATGTCTAAGCTATGACTCTAAGGTAAAACATCAAATTCTAAACTAAAACTAAACACTAATCTAAAACTAAACTAAAACCGAACTAAGCTACTAAATTAAAACTCTAACTAAAACTCTTCAGCAAACTTTAGCTAAACTAAAACTCTAATCTAAACTAAACTAAAAGTAAACTAAAACTAAAACTAAAAATCTAAAATAAACTAAAACTAAACTAATTAAAACTCTAACTAAAACTAAACACTAATCTAAAACTAAACTAAAAATCTAGACTAAAATAAAACTAAACTAAATAAAACTAAAATAGAAATAAATTCTAATCCCTAAACTACTAAACTATAACTCTAACTAAAACTAAACACTAATCTAAAACTAAACTAAAACCAAACTAAGCTACTAAATTAAAACTCTAACTAAAACTCATATGTAAAACGAAAACTCTTAACTAAAAAAAACTAAAAGTAAACTAAAACTAAAACTAAAAATCTAGACTAAACTAAAACTAAACTAGAAATAAATTCTAATCTCTAAACTACTAAACTATAACTCTAACTAAAACTAAACACTAATCTAAAACTAAACTAAAACTAAACTAAAACTAAAAATCTAGACTAAACTAAAACTAAACTAACTAAAACTAAACTAAAAATAAATTCTAATCTCTAAACTACTAAACTATAACTCTAACTAAAACTAAACACTAATCTAAAACTAAACTAAAACTAAACAAAATATAAATTATAACACTAAACTAAACATTAAACTAAAACTAAACTAAAATCTAAACTAAACCAAACTGAAACTAAACTAAATAAAGGTAATAAAAAAAACACTTAAAATAGACTAAAAATCTAAACTAAATAGGTAATAAAATAATAAACTAAAAATCTAAACTAACCCAATCTGCAATCTTCTTTTTCTAATATTTCCGCCCCCCCTGATTGACTTAGAAGGAGATGTAAGCACGTCTCTGATTGGCTGAGAAGGAGGATGTATCCGACTCGCTGATTGGCTGAGAAGGAGGATGTATCCGACTCGCTGATTGGCTGAGAAGGAAACACGTGATCTAACTGTTTCCGGGAAAGTCATAACATTTGGCTTGAGCAACAACAACAAATACTATTTCTAGACACCATGACATTCACGAACGATTACGCAATCAAGTTCTCGGAAATTCACTTCCCCTCGAGTCCTAGATCAATAACATTGTTCCCGTTAGAATTCAATGCGCATGTGCAACCTTCGCCCCGGAGTTATTACACATAGAAACATCAAATAAATCGACCTTGGAAAGAGGTCATTGACCGATTACGCAATCAGTCTCCCTAGGGAGGCTATGCCCTTATTTGGTGTGGGCGTCGGAATTTTTAAAAAAAGTGTCCGGATCGGGATTCGAAGGGGTATTGTGGGCGTCGGACCTCCTGACCCCTCTCTACTACTGTAAGGTTGGGAGACTTTGAATCTGTAAAAGAACTTTTGGAGATTTAGCTAAAATTCTCCTCCCCCCCCCTAAAAAGGACTTACCAGCCCTCCCTTTAAGTCAACACGTATTTATTCAATACTTCATAGCCCCTGGTATTACCTCTATGTATACTGTCTCTAATAACTTCTCATTTTGTATGTACTACGGTTTCGCTTCGGGGCAATTACACCAAGGCTTAAGACTAAGAGCTACATTTTTGGGTCGGTTCAATATTTAAGAATTTTAGCTCGCTAGTATTATGGCCATTTTCGGGCAAAAATTTTTACTTGGCGGGTAAAAAAAGAGCATAAGTTGGCTTTCTGCTGTTACGCGATCACTTTCCAGTTTGAAGAGCCCTCTACATATGTTCTATGGCTAGTAGTTTCTCACAATTACTCCAAGGAAAAAAGACAAACAGACAGTTAACAAAACTATGACTGTCCTTGTTAGACAATCAAACAGTTTGTTGTAACGAACTGCAAGCAAGGAGCGACCTGGCCCAATAGTAACTTAAATTTTTAAAAAACAAAACTTTGATAACAACAAGTACGTCACAAGAATTAGAAATCTATCCTGATTAAAATTATACAAAACTTCATTTAGTCCAATGTTACCCATCAAAAGTTCCAAGCCTGAGAAAATTCTCTTGGGGAAACTGAAAAAATTGGGAAACATCGCCGAAAAGTAAAGGTATGTTTTGTACTTTTGCCAGAAGAAAGGTCGCGGATGTGTGTTTATTGTTTTTATTGCCTCTGGGGATGAAATGACCCCCCCCCACAACCTCTAGGAAAAGGGCTGTAAACTATGAAATTTGCCTACTGTTTACATATAGAATTTGGTATTGGGATGTATACAGACATTTTGTTGAGAGGAGGAGGAGGGGCTTTTATGCAGGGGGAATTTTCTGTATGGAAAATTTTCCGTGGGGAGGGGAAGTTTCCGGGAGCGAACTTTCTTGGGGAAATTTTACATTGGGGGAATTAGCCAGAATTCCTATACGGAATTATTTTTATTTATCTCACTTTCTCTCTGGCAGCTCAATTTGGCATGTGGAGTTGTTCTGGGGGGGGGGGAATTTCTTATGGAGTGGGGAGGCGTATTTCCCGGAATTATTTTGAAAACGATCAGAAATGCTGAAAGTAAGGATTTGCGCTAAAACGTAAAATGAACAGAAATTATTTTGTATATGACGGAGGCAGCACCCTCCTCAATACCTCATTCTTTATGCTACAATTTGTCCTTTTGTCCTAATTCTTTAAGAACGACTCCTGAGACACCAGGGCCGTTTAAATACAATAAGAAGGTTTTATAAAACACTAAAAAACTTTACCGTTAAGAGCAGGGGATTGAGGAGGGGCAGCCCCCCTCTTATGTATAATAAATTATGTTTGTATGAAGTATTGAAGTTGCTCTTTCCTTTCAGTTAGAATAAACTTTTTTTTTTTAATTCCATTACAACCTGGCACAAAATGTCGAAAAGAGTTTTTTTTTTCAAATATGACTAATAACAAACAAAAATAGTGTGGGGAAGAAAAAATTGCCTACCAGCAAGTGAGATAAGACCTATCACCAATATCATATTCTACTCTCCTTATTAACCTTGCAGAAAAATGTCAAAGCGTCCTACTATTTTAAACGGGTATATGTATGTTTCAACACAAAAAGTCAATATCATGATGATTGAATTCATAGCCCATTTGAGACTATTCCGGCTGAAATCTAGTTTTTCGCCTTATTTATGTATTTTGAGTGACCTATCCAAATATTTTACGTTTTTCGACGAATCAATTATTTTTATCATGAAAACGTCTATTATTAATTATTTCCATCTCTTGAAAAGTTGTCGCCGTCATAAGATCAACTTTCTTCTCACTTGCAGATCCAGGGGGCTGGAGGACCCCTCTCCAAGATTTTTTCTGGCACCTCATTCTGTTTTTTTTTGTGTTTCCACCCTTTAAAAAAATAAATTTCTTATTTTGTCAGTTTTTGGCACCCTTGTCACATCCCCCCCCACACAATGTTTTGGTCTAGATCCAACTTTGTGTTTTGTCCCTTCTTATTCAAGAGTGCTGCCAGTTTGCCACTATTGCCAGTGCTGCCTGTGAGTAATATTTTAGTCAAAGGTCTTCAGAGAATCAAAGAGTTCCTTTAGTGAAAGGAACTAATTCAGAAGGGTGTTTTTTTCTTACCTAATTTGAAAGGCTCTTTTACTTGCATTACCTTAGAAATAAGTAGATATTGTGTTTATGTGGTGATGTCTGCAAAATTTTTTCTCTAACTTTCAGGTTGATGATATGCCCAAGTCTCTCAATCCAATATTTGGCAATTTTCTACCACAGGAGCAAAACTTAGCCGAAAATAACTTAAAGCTAAAAACATTAAATTCCTTAATCTATGGCAAGTTGAGCAACAGTGATATTTTGCTGAAACGAAAATCTAAGAGACATTCTGAAATTATTAACTCCCTTCTTGCATTACCGAGGAGAATGAAAGCGGTTGGATAGTGGCTGTTATATGTTATATTATGATGTTGAATCTATATCGAAAATAAAATATTACAATCATGCTTAATCTTATCTTATGCCTCAGATTAGATTAGCCGTATTCTGATTCAGTCGTAATATTAGCCTACTAGTGATCAAAGACCACACTGTGGTCATGCTAAGTTTTGTGGAAACAGCTTTAGAGTACCAAGGAAAGTGAAAATAAAATCTGATTGTTTGAGATGGTTATGTGGCAATTTTATACAACCGTTTGTATCTTAACAAATTTAAAAAAAAAATTAGAAAGTCAATTTTTGTTGAAAAAACCTCCATATGCATTTAAGCATTTTATTATTATTATTTTTTTGGTAGTAGTGGATGCTACATTATAAAAAAGAAACACGGGGGAAATATCAGCAAAAAAAAAAGCTAAAAACATACGGTACCAAACAGTTTAAGAAAATTTAGCTTTCTATTGAAATTGTAGTTGTCTTTGGAATTCAAAAGATTCTTAATGCTTGACTTTTTACGGACGAAAAACGCTGTCAAATTAAACTAATCAATTTTGCTAATTTATTTTCACGGTACTACATGGCAACACTGACGAAAATGTTGTATTGCCATAAAACGTGATAGTTTTGAAGTAACCGATAAAAAAGACAAAATAAAATGGTAGTTTTCAGATGTGAACAAACCTAAGGTGGGCTAAGGGGGCAATAAATGTGTAGATTTTGATGTCCATGGTGCTTCAAAACTACCAAAGTTCCTGCAGCAATAGTTTCTACCAAAAGAGTCTACCTCGCTGAAATATCTTGGCCTTGTCTATGGCCAAGATAAGCAGAGCACTCGAAAACACTCAATGGGCCACGTTGTAGCGGGTTTCCGCGCTACCTATATTAATTTCGCCACTATTCGGTTTTGTCGCACTTGCACTTAAACATCTCAAGCTCTTGACTTGAGAGCTATCAACAGCTAAAGGATCGGGAACTGAATATTTTTTTTCAAAACATAACTATTCGTAAAATACAAAGAGAAACTTAATAGAAACTTGAAATAACGGCCAAACCGTTAGGTTTTGCAAGTATCGTAAAATACAGAGAGAAACCTAATAAGAACTTGAAATAACGGCCAAACCGTTAGGTTTTGCAAAACCTAACGCACTTGCCAAACCTAACGGTTTGGCCGTTATTTCAAGTTCTTATTAAGTTTCTCTTTGTATTTTACGAATAGTTATGTTTTGAAAAAAAATATTCAGTTCCCGATCCTTTAGCTGTTGATAGCTCTCAAGTCAAGAGCTTGAGATGTTTAAGAGAAGTCTAAATCATTTGTTTCAGTGTTTGCCATTTAGTGTTATATACGAGTTCCGTTTGGAGTAATTTTGAGCTTATGAGTAACTGTATACTTCCTATTTGTGTTTTTTTTGTATTTGTTAGAAGTTGATTTTTTTCTTTTCGTGTTTTTCTTTCTTTTTCATTCATTTACTCCGCTTCTTTTTATATGTTTGTAAGCGGGCAAATATAAACTTATCTTATCTTGATAAAAACAAAGATTTGTTAATAATGCGTGTGTTTTTTTCGTCCATTTCAACATCATATTTTTACTACAAAAGCTGAGACTCAAATGACTAAAAGGTTGGTTTGAAAAGACTTTTCCAATATTAAATTATTCCCAAGAATTATTGTCTGCCAATATCAAGTCTTTTTATCATATTTGTCAATATTGGTCAAATTTGGCTCACATCAACGTACACAGCAAAAGTTTCAAAATGTAAATAAAGACAATTTCTGGGGGAGATACCTGTTGATACAAAATAATCTATGTTTTTGTATGGTAAGATTTGTGGTGCCAGCAACGCCAACGATATCCTTTGTACCATAATCGCATGTGTAGGTGTGATGGATCATCTAATTTAGATATTGTTGTTGAAATCCAAACCGGAGTTTCAAAACCTTTTGTGTGAATTTGTATTAAATCATTGTAGAGCAGTGAAGTAATTATTAAGAAATTGGTTCTGACGGATTTTGATCTCAATTATTTGGTCAACTGCCATTTTTCCAGAGGTCATTGATTTTAAACTCCGCTGATAGGAAAAAACAGCTGGGTCATCTTTATAGACACGTACGCATCTGGCTAGGGAGGGTGAGGGTGATTCTAGGCCTCAAATCCTGAAAACTTTCACTGTTTTTACGGCGTTTCCATACTTGCTCAAAATTTCCTTTTTTTGGGAAATGGTTTGCGTATGTTTGAAGGAATTGTTATATCTTCTCTGGAATTTGGTCTACTAAAAATTTGTAAGTGTATAGCCTATCTGAATCGTTAGGCTGTGCTTTAATAAAATAACCATCGGGAAACATAAAGAAAATGGGGGAATTATCTCCTCTTAGCCCTGTGTTAAGTGAATGTTCAAAAATTTCATTATATACTGATAGTTTGTGGAACTGAATAAAGCCATGCAAAAACGTAAAAACCAAACTGCACGAAAAAGAATATAACCAAAATGCAGGCAAAAAAGAACGATATGTTAAGACACTTAAAAACGATCAACTATTCAAAAATATATGTTATTATTATCATTATTTTTCATTGAAAACCCACTTTCGTACAAAAAGAAAATGATGGAACACTACAAAGAAAGATAAAATACAAAAACAAAATATCACTATAAAACCGTAACAACGTAACTAGAGTTGAAGGGCTATCTAAGAATTGGTTCCAAGTATGTCTTGAAAGCTTTTGGTTGTGTTTCTCGATAAGTTTAGTAACGGATCTTGTAGGATCTGCTATATAAAGACTAATGATGAGCTTTGAACTGCGTGTCCAAATTGAATATCTCAGTAGATATTTTACGAAACGGAAAAAAGTGGAGCGGATTTTCAATTTATTATCATTTGTAAGAACCTTCCAGAATGTAGTTTGTATTATCATTCACTGCTTAGCAGCTTAGAAATATTGGCGTAACCCTTCTATAACTGATAAGGGTTTTTATTTAAAATCAAACAAATAAATAAATCAACCACCAGAAGCAAACTTGTTTAGGCTATACACCCTTCAAAAGAAACCTGATATATACATCGCTATCAACAACGTAAAACAATAAATAAAAAAAGAAAAGAGAGAAGAAAAAGCACGGCACAACCTCCTTCAACTTAGTGCAGCCCCAAAAATAAAAAAAAACCAAACCATAACTAATTATCACCGTTCTCTCACTACCACCCTCACACAACCACAATAAAAAATAACCAAAATACAACTGAGAGACTCCTCAAGAGCAAATCGCTAAGAAACAATATACTCACTAAAACCCAGACATTTTAACCTACTACTAAAACTAGCAATATTATCATCAACTAATAATTCATTTGGTAAACTATTATAAAACCCTGGTCCCACATGACAGATAGAGAAGAATGATCTTCGAGCGGAAGTCTAAGGTCGTCTTATCTGTTATGCTATTCTGGTTGAATATTCATAGACATTACTTCCAGCCACGAACATTTGACTGAAATATTGTGGCAATAATCCACGCTCATATTTAAACAAAAACAAAGCTGAATAAAATTTAGAAACTCCGTTTAAAGGCAGAATATGTTGTTCAACATACCGCCTTCTCACTGATGCACCCTTTTTATCATCACAAAGCACTCTTATAGCTGAGTTCTGCATCGGACGAAGCGGAAGTAGATGTGTTGGGAAAGTACTCGACCAAACGACATTACAGTGCAAAAGGTACGGGTGAACAGTAGAAAAATACAAAGACCTTATTGCATCATAGGGGAAAAATTTCTTCAGATTTCTCATAATCCCAACATTCCTTGCAATCTTACTACTTAACAACTCTATATGGGGTTTATAACTTAAAAATTCATCTGTCAGGACACCAAGGTACTTGACAGTCTTTAGTCGCTGGATTGAAGTATCAACAAATCTAAGCTCATTAATCCATGGATAGTAATTGGGGTTTCTTCCGTAAACTAGAAACTGTGATTTGTTATTATTTAACCTCGGTTTGTTAGCTCTAGTCCATTTCCCAATTTGTCTCATAACCGTAATAAGCTTCTCCATGAGTTGCAGTTCTGTCTTAGCTGCCACTGTAAAATGCGCATCGTCCGCGAATAGCGCAATAATTAACTTTATGGTTTCACTAACGGGAAAATTCAGGTCAAACGACAAACCCTCCACAGCTCTGCACAAATCATTAATGAAGCCCTAAAAGGGCTAAGAACGCACCACGAAATCCACAATTATCAAGTTTTGCAAGCAGAATACCATGATTAACCGAATCAAAGGCCTTTACAATATCGAGGAAAACTGAGGCCGCTTTCCAACCAGCATCCAGGGCATCATTTACGAACGTTACCAAAAACAGAACAGCCGGATGCGTCAACAATTCTTTTTGGAATCGAAACTGGGTTGGAATTAGAAGTCTCAGTGGTTCCAGAACCTCCATCATTCTAGTATTTATCGTCTTTTCAAACACTTAATTTGACACTGAGAGAAGAGATATAGGTCCATAATGGAAAGAATTCTTATAACCACCTTTAAATAACGGAATAACCTTAGATGACTTAAAAAAATCTGGAAAAATACCACATTTTTTACACTGATGAAATAGATACACCAAATGCTCTGATACAACTGGAAATACATGCTTCAAAACTTTCAGGGAAAAATAATCACTACCTACGGCATTACTCTTCATGCTCCAAACTGTATTTCGGAGCTCCTCAACATTAATCGGACGCAAAAAAGCAGAAACATCACTAGCCATAGGTAAAAACTGAACAAAAGACTCTTCTACAGAGGAGAAGGATCCTGTACCTGCCATATTTTTTCCAATATTTGTAAAGTGGTCACACATCTGATCAGCTGCTTCCTCCGGCGATGAGGTACAAACTATTGCAACAGAACTCTGGGTTGGGCGGATTACCGAGTTGATTGTTTTCCAGGTCTTCGCAGGATTTCCTTCCGACTTTTTAAATTCTTCTCTGAAGTTCGTTATTATATTTTCTGTACCTCTCTTCGGCATATGGTGATGAAATAACCACCTCCTTTTCATTATCGCAGCCATCAGTACTTTAGAAATCCAAGGCTTAACTGGTGTCTCGGTTTGAACTGACTGCCTTGACATTTTACAACATGACTTCAATATTTCATTGACTTTACCATACCATAAACAAAACTTCATATTTACATCAATTTCACTATCTTCAAGAAACTGAAACTTACATTTTTCTAATTCATTTTTAAACCGAATCAAAACATCTCCATCAATTCTCAATCGATCATTATGTGTTTTTGAATTCTTAAGTACAAATATTCACCACAGAAAACACACCATAACAAGACATCACATTCAAGAATTCACGAATCTTAGGATTAGCACTCACTCTAGTTAGGTCCAGATTAAAATCACCACACACGAACAAAGGTTTATTATCATCAGCAAGCTCATCCATTTGCTTTTCTAGGAGCTCCTAGAATTCCTCAGTAGAACCTGACGGCGAGCGGTACACTGCAACCACAAAAAATGTCTGTGCCGATTTACATAATTCTAATACCACACTTTCAAATACCATTTCCTTATTTACACGCTTTTCATTCCTCACCTTAATATCGAGACCATTCCTAATATCGAGACTAATACACTGCCAGTCCACCATGTTGCCTTTTCTCTCTATTCTGAACATGAAGTCGATACCCACCTATGTCTCATAAACGTATGATCTCTCAACCACGTTTCTGTCAGAGCAATCACATCTAATTTCGAATACAGACATAATTCCTTTAAATAATCCAATGAGCTATATAGACCTTGACAGTTCCACGATAACAGATTCAGTCCACTGGGTCCTGAAAACACATTATTAATTTCAGCAGAGCATTTACAATATGCTCTAGGGGGTACCTCACAAAAATCTTGATCTAGATCCCTATGGAGAATACCACCTTGTAAATCCTGAAAATTTAGCGAATCTCTCTCAATTGATCTCAATCTTCCCAAATCAACAACTAGAATAATAACCATTCATCGAAGGGGTAGCGAGAGAGCGGTCAAAAAAAAATACAATATTACCAATTACTTTTCCTGGTTCACACTAAATCGAAGACAGGCCGGCCGTAGAAAGAAAATAAACCTGAAAAGAGAAAAAAAGAATAAAAAAACAAATTACAGAAAAATGTAACAGAAAATAAAAACAAAAAGAAAAACACATTAACACACAAAGAAATTCCGCCACAATAATAAGCGCATCCATTCAACAACATAGTAGCCTACTACCACCTACTCATATTTATCCTTTAAACTAAAATAAAAAAATCTTCTTCTTAAATAAACAAACGAAAAAACAACAAAACATTTTTCCATTTCATAAGCTAAACTTTTCATAATTTTTCTAAACAAACAAACATATACAAAACCAAAAAAAACAAAAAAACTATCAAATTAATCATTCCTTAGGGCCCCCGGGAGCCGCAGAGGGGAGTCCATACGCTAATTCATCAATCGACTCATTGCAAGTGAACTTTACTTTTCGATCACCCGGTCGTTCAAACTGGAGATACGGTGGCACTGTATTAGATACCCATGACGTAATACCTATCGAACTAAGACGCGATTTCTTTTCATACAGTCTTTTCCTTGCCTCTCTGATCGAAAGTGGGGCATCATCACTCATATAAATATTTTGCTGGTTTCGCATCACTTTTCCCTTAAGCTTTTTTCCATTCCTGAGAATTTCGATCTTATTCTCACGGTTGCTTACATTAACCTTGAAACATTTCTTGTCCTTTTTAGTCTCAATAACAGAAAACTGTGGTATCACTGGTAAAGCCAAACCGTCTGTACATAACTCAGTAAACATTCCTTTAGCCTGATCCTCGTCTTCACAAACTGTGTTCCATACTCTCACATTATTTTCCGTCGGCTGATATTCTGTAGCCATAATCCTACCAGACATACGCAAAGTCTTTTCTTTGTAGTACATCACTTCCGTTTGCAGATTAACCACTTGAGTTTTTAGCATAGACACTTCATTTCTCACAGCAGTCATTCGTGAATTTGACCCCGAAAGTTCAGTCCGTAAAGCCATTTGCTCTGATTCTATTGCTTGTATTTTATTTTCTAGTGTAGTAAATCGCTGATTGATCGAATGGACTGAGTTACGAGTATCTCGCAAAATGTCCATCATTTTCAAAAAATCCTCTGACAAGGTCTGTAATGATGTCGGAGTTTTCGCTGACTCCCGAGTAATTTCAGACGTATTGGGGATTCTTCTCGTCATATTCTCACTTAATCCTGAAGACTCCTCTTATTCTTTTTCCTAACCATTCTGATGTTGGAAATAATAACAAAACTGTATAAACAAAACTGTCTTACCGGAAAAAGCACCAAATCTTTACCCACGTTGGTGCGAACGTGTAATAATCTTAGCCGTTAGGCACGGCAAACACCTTAATCCGCCTTCATTCAAACAATTCGTGGCAATGAACTGTAAGTAAGGAGCGACCCGGCTCAATGGTAACCAAAACTCTAAAAAACGGATACCAATAGATATATCAAAAGAATCAAATTTTAATGCTGATTTCAAATATATAAGTTTCCTCAAGTTTAGTTTTTCCCATCAAAAGTTACGCACCTGAGAAAATTTGGGTGATTTTCAGAAAAAGGGGGAAAGACCCCCTAAAAATTATAGAACCTTAATGAAAATAAACACTATCATATTCAGCGTATCAGAGAACCCTACTGTAGAGGTTTCAAGCTCCTATCTACAAAAATGTGGAATTATCCATTTTTTGCCAGAAGAAAGATCACGGATGCGTGTTTATTTCTTTTTTTTTCTTTCTTTTCCTCAGGGGCAATTGTATTGACCCAGTTGTCCTAGAATATCGTAGGGGGGCTCATTGGAACGGAAATTAAAAGTTCTAGTGCCCTTTTTAAGTGACCAAAAAAATAGAGGGCAACTAGGCCCCCTCCCACGCTAATTTTTTTCTCAAAGTCACCCAAATAAAATTTTGAGATGGCCATTTTGTTCAATATAGTCGAAAATCTAATAAATATGTCTTTTAGGATGACTTAATCCCCCACAGTTCCCAGGGGAAGGGCTGCAAGTTATGAACTTTGCCCATTGCTTACATATTGTATTGGTTATTGGGAAGTATACAGACATTTTGAGGAAGGATTTTTTTCTGGTGGGGGGGGGGGCTGGAGGAGGGGGTTACTCGGGAGAATCTTTCCGTGGAGGATGGGGTTGGGGCAAGGGACATTTCTATGAAGGGTGCACCGGATTTCCAAGCATTATTTGAAAAAAGATCAGAAATTAAATTTAAAAAAACAAGTTTTTTCAACTGAAAGTAAGAAGCAACATTAGAACTTAAAACGAACTTAATGATTACGTATATGAGGGGGTTCTCCCCCAAGTCAATACCTCGCTCTTTACGCTACAGCTTTTTTTAGTGTTTTCAAAAGAGCTATCTATTCTATTTAAACGGCATTTGTGATTCAGGGGTTTGCGAATTAAAATTGTTTTTAACTTTTAACGTAAAGAGCGCGGTATAGGCTAAGGGGAGAACCCCCTCATATACGTAATAACATATATGTTATAATAAAACACAATAAAAAAACAAGCGATAAGGTTCAATAGTAACCGAAACTTTTAAAAACGGGATTTTGATATCAATAAATGTATCAAAAGAACGGGCTTATAATGCTAATTCTAAATATATAAATTCTATTACGTTTAGTATTACTCATCAAAGGCTATGAGCCTGAGAAAATTTACTTGATTTTTTAAAGAGGGGGAAACATCCCCTACAAGTGAAATAATTTTCATGAATATCACACCGTCAGATTCAGCGTATCAGAAAACCCTATTACATAGGTTTCAAGCTCATATCTGCAGAAATCTGCAACTTTTTATTTTTTGCCAGAAGAAAAATATACGAATATAGAAGTTCGTTTCGTAAGTTAATTTGTAAATCACGTCAGAACCAAATTTAGAGACAGCCATTTAGCAACAGAAAAGTAAAATTTTTATGCAAATTTTGTTTACTTATTCAATGACGGTGAGCCAAAATAAAAGCTGCATTAATTATAAAACGATCAGAAATTAAATTAAAAAACAAGTTTTTTAAACTGAAAGTAAGGAGCGATATTAAAACTTAAAACGAACAGAAATTATTCCGTATATGAAAGGGACTGTCCCCTCCTCAACGCCTCGCTCTTTACGCTAAAGTTTGACTCTGTCTCACAACTTTATTTTTTCAAACAATAAAATACTTTAGCGCAAAGAGCGAGGCGTTGAGGAGGGGACGGCCCCTTTCATACACGGAATAATTTCTGTTCGTTTTAAGTTTTAATGTCGCTCCTTACTTTCGGTTTAAAAAACTTGTTTTTTATTTAATTGAATTCAAGATCCAAATCTTCTTTCTGCGCATTAACTGGTTACAGCAATTATTCCTTCAGACAGCATTGTATATCCTCAATAAAACTCTATTATTTTGCAAACATTTTCCTCCGATCACAGCACACAGAGTTTAGCAATAATCAAACTATATTCATTTCGTGACGTCACTCACAGAGGAGTTGATAGCAAGCGCCTAGAGATGTTAATCGGATGATTGATAGCTGATTCTATCCGCAAGGAACTGTAAGCAAGGAACGATTCGGACCAATAGTAACCAAAACTGTAAAAAAGGAATTTCAATAACAGCAGATTTTTCAATAGAATTGGCTTTTAATGCTTATTCGAAATATACAATATTCATTAAGTTAGTTATGAATGTCTTTAACATCCTTGAACCTCAGTCTTGCATGAGAAAGACACTTCCTTAAAACACCTTCCTTAAAGTATTTTCCAAAATAGATATTACTGGACGGATAATAGTCTATAGTACTGATGGGTGTGTGAATCTTTGTCCCTTTTCTTTCTTTGAATTGCTATATGAGAGTAGGAACCTATCAAGAGCTCGTGACGGGCACCACTGCTGCCATCTACAATTTAGTCTAACGCTGACAGTACATAATTTAGGCATGTTTTTATGGTGTTTCTCAGTGAGAATAAAAAAACAGGATTTTTCTCACTTGGACGTATTTTCAAGGTCGATTTATTTGTTGTTGTTGTTCGTCCAGGTGTACGATAGGGGGAACGTTTTGATCCAGGAATGGGAAACATGATCACGTGTCTCCTTCTAAACCAGTTAGAGGGCTGGTTACATATTAGCGGGAGAGGATTGCAGAGAATATAAGGAAAGGATTTTTGCAATAGTTTTTATTAGTCTGTGAATTGAATTCAAAGGAGTGAGAACAGTTTGACTTTACTTATTTGGATATATTTGTGTTGATGATGAGTGGAATGTTTACCCTATTAAAAGTTGATAGGGGAGTTGGTAGCAATAATAAAAGAGCACCAAACATTGCGGTGGAAAACACGAGAGGATCACGGCTTTTTCTGGAATGGGATGAAGTATGTGCAATATATATGATATCCTTGAGCAAATTTAAAATGGAGGATCAATTATGTTTCGCTGCAAAATTTGATATAAGACATGTGAATAGACTTCAATGTGCTCTAAGTGCATTAGTGAAACATATCGAAGACAATAAACAGTATCACTAATCGTATATTCTTAGTATTATTGTTGTATTTATTCAATAAAATTGTTTCGAAATCGAAAATGTTCCCTTTCTTTTTGTTGTTAGAATGTTAGGCTAACGAATCATGGTCAGTCTAGAGTCAGCAGTCAGAGTGATAGGATTGAAAAATGAATAAAATTTGAGAAAGAGAGAATTAGATCAAATCTTGTGTTTATGGAAAAACATTTGATTTTGGATGGCGATTTTCTCGAGTTATCTCTTCAACGCAGGATATTCTCAAGGGAAACACTTGACAATATAATGAAAACTAATTCCCCCCCATTGGACTATTGTATGAAGCTTTGTCGATGTGACTCAAATGCTTCTACTCAATTTATTGATATATTAATTGACAAAAGCAGAATAATATCGTGGATACACTTTTGAAAACATTGCCAATGGATTCAATGTAGATGGCTCCCCCCACCAATCGAAAGAGGTGACGTCACAGAGTTACTCCTCCCCCATTCCTCTACCCTGAATTTATCCGTCAGCAGGGACGATCAGTTTTGTTTTAGCTGTGAGAGAGTTGACATCGGAAACCAAAAAAAATGTTCTATACATGTCCATTATGCATGTACACTCTTGGCAGTTGGACTCAATGTGAGAATTGTACAATTATTGATGACTATAGTGAAAAGTGCAAATTATGTAATCCTTTTAAATTACATAGAGGCTATACAGTACAAATTAGAGGATGTAATTCTTGTCTTGAAGAGATTTGTGACTCTCACCCTAGAGGACATTTGTGTTCCAATTGTAACTATGATAAATGTGATCAGTGGGAGAATACTTACCCCGCTATGATTGGAAAGAATCCCTAACTTGATTTTAGTTTATTTCTACGAGATTGGTATCGTCGTGGATTTAAATTATTCTGGGAGGAAGAATCTGGTCTACGATTCAACTGTTGGGCTAATAAGACAATTTGGTTTCTACGTCATCGTTGTGACGACACTGCCTATTATTACTATAAACCAAGTGATTTTTATTTGACAGTTACTGAATGTGATTCACCATTTGAAAACACCGTATCTGATATTGCTTCAAATAGTCAGATTGAAACTCGTGAATTTCATAATGTGAATGCAAATAGTATCATTGACTATACAAAGAGATATGACAAGAGTGAAGTTAAATTATACTGTAGAAAATGTGACCCTGACTTTGCAGTCAATCAAGATCAATATTCAGTGAATCGAAATGGTTTACGGCATTAGTGGTTCACGACAGTTGCCTATACACCGATGAAGAAATCTAAAGTGAAGATTTAAAGACATTGTTGTATATATATATATATATATATATATATATATATATATATATATATATATATATATATATATATATATATATATATATATATATATATATATATATATATATATATATATATATATATATATATATATATATATATATATATGCATTTTATTAATAAACAAATTCACAAACAATTTTTAAGCACTTTACTCTTAGGGCACTGAAATTTATACTGTACAGGTCTGAGAGGATATTTTCCACTAGAAAGTCATTCAGACGTGGATTGTCAACATAAATGTTGAGAAACTGCTCGTAAGTATAACCGCGACATCGGAACACAAAATATAGTAGTGCATGGAAGCCACAGCTTTTAGTCGTCAGATCCTGCACTCTCCTCCGATTTTGAATAATAGTTTTCCCACTGCTCTCAATATAGTTCCTGATGTGGGGTGTGTAGAATGGATAGGGTAGCCCAAGAGGATAAAAAAATTCAATCGTCGTCTTCATTGTTTGAAAAATGCACAGCCAACGACCCGTCAGCACAGTCGACAGACTGCTATTAACAATAATTAAGGTATTGTTGACTCTTTGAATTTTTCCAAGAATGTCCGAGGGCAGACAATAGGATTTAAACTGGGACATGTAGGGATCCATATTAAATACATTGCTTATTTGACTGGTGTTCATGGTGCCAAGTCTAGTAGAACAATACCTTCGGGAGTGATTTCCCAATAGGTTCCATATTGATTTAGTGAGATTAGTGCAATAATCTCAGCCAATAGGTCGGTAAATTTAAACTCTAAATGCACACTCCCCGTATGTACTATACTCATAGCCTGCATGCCAGACAAATCCGATACAATGATACCATGTGTTTTAGCAAACATTTCTTCGGTTATACCATTTTCAAATAGTTGTGAATCATGATCTAGGGTTTGCATGGTCAACTCATACAATGTTCTATAGGATTTATCAAAAGATAGATTGTAGAGTGGGATACCGTTTACTTTGCACACAAGAGATGAAAGTCCAAACATTTCAAATTTATGTGGGCATCCAGTCCACGATCCTATTGCACTGGCGCTTTTTACAAATGCCAAAGCGAGCTTTGACGGAATTTCGCCATTGATGAAGGATGAGTCGGTGAAGCTGCGTGACCCCATGGCAATATGACGTTGATTGGTGATTGTATGAGGAACAAGTAGTTTAATATTATTTCCACTGGCTCTCAATTTTTCCACTGCCAAAGCAACAGAACTCATGACCTGCTGTTTGCGTACATGAAGTATTGCCCAGGTGAGGGAGAGACTTACATCAGGATTGGCAGCAAGTTCTTTTCTCAATATGAAATTGGATGGTGCAAGCGTTAATTTTATATCCACTTTAACATTGGGTGGTAGCCATTTGGGTATATTAAAAGTTTCATGATATATTTTTCCAACTAGATGTAATTCACTAGTTATAGCATTTTTAAGTACATCTGTACTATCAGTATTAGTAATATATTCATATCCATTGGAGGTGCCTCTCAATTCCTTGTATGACTTGGGTGACATCAGCATGAATTGCATATAGCTTGTATAATTTGAGAGATTGTTGCTTGTGCTCACCAGCGTGCCATTGATGTAGACACTGATTTGACGAAATAAATTATGTAATATACAATTTTCATAGGATATTCCATCGGCCCGAATTGGCATTGTATTATCAGATTTCCAGACTTTCATTTGTAAATCTATAAATGTCGAAGACATGTCCATAAAGTAGTCTTCATTGGACTAAATTTGAAAGTGAATATTATCGGAGAGGGGTTGTTGAGGATAAAACTGTTCATAGTATTCATGCTCGACACTTACATCAACATATTCAGCATTGAATAGATTCAATGAGGCGGTGATTGAAGTTTGAGAATCCTTATGCGGTAGGTAGGACATCTTAGGAAAAGAAATCTATTTTCGATCTAAAAATTCTCTTCCTGGGGCTTCTTCTTCTACTGTTTACAGTGCGTGTTGGCTTTTTCCTTTTTTTCTTTGACAGGGGTGATGTCTTTCGTTTCTGACCTGAGTAGAAACTGATGAGTGATGCATTGTTTCTAGACCTTTTTAAACCTTTTCAATTTTGTTTTAATCCCTCACCAAGGGTTCGCTCACTGGACCTAAGATTTTCCGAAGCAGTTTTTTTAAAATCCTTATCAGAGCCCCAATCGTATGTAAAGGATGTGTAAAGGATGCAAAATCTGTTGCAGCCGGTGCAAGATATTTTCTAGCCAGAGGTAGTGAAGAGCAAAAAAGACTAGCAAACCAACTTCCAAGACCATAGCCAGACATTGTAGTACGCCCCTTGTAATAATCCATTCCATTGCCCTGTTGTCTTGGGCCAAGCGTATTAACAAAGCAGTCAATATCAGGACAAATGAATACCACTTTTCTGTTAGACATCTTGTTGAACGATGGGTCAAAATTGGCATGTAATCACAGCCAAACCTTTTGAAACTGCTATAGGATCACCTAATTCAGTTCTTTGTGTTAACTGACAGAGTTCCAAATAGGAAGTGTTTACGGGAATATACTGAAGATGCTTTATATTGTAGTGGTGAATATGTTTTTGATTAGTTTTTCGTTCAAGAACTCGTAGGAGGGGAACATTTGAATTACCAACCCGGGATGTTTCCACAAATGAAGCGTAGAGAAATATACATGTGTCCGTGGAGAAGGCAGGCGGGTAGTCAGCAAAAATGAAATTAGTGTTTCCCGGACTTTTACCGTTGATTATATTGAACTTAAAGCCAAGAACATCCTTTAGATTATCATTGAGAATAAACTTTTCATTGGTAATAGGTGAACTAATGTAGATCTTGCCCTCCTCCTTTGAATAGTTGAAATGAAAAGCTTCTTTTTTACGAGTGGAAATTCTTTTACTAATAGAACGACATAAATCATTCATACAGGTGAGTTCCTCGTAGGGTAATTCAATATATGGATAATCCATCCAATTCATCTTTTGAATTTGTTCTTGATTACATGAGGGTGGTGGCGGCCAATAATAAGGTCTAATTTTTATTTCATATTTACGATCTTTTCTCAGGATGTCGTAGGTATTTTTGAAAATACAGTCGACAAGAGCCACTTCATACTTTCCATCGTCGAATTTGATGGTGGGAGAGAGTTTCTTCCAAAAATCACTTGTTCTATTCAAGTCATTGTAGAGAGGATCAGAAACATTGGACATGAAAGTCACATAGAAATCATTGGGCATTTCTAATATCTTCAGCACTGACCCAAGAATCAAAATCAGAGTTGTATCCTAGCCAGCGCCTAAGCAACTGTCTCTGGCCCTCACGAGCAAAACTCTTTAATATCTTTTCAATTTGATAAATTTCACTAGCGTTTCTAACTTTTTGCAGTTCATATTCATAAAAACCGCCGAGAATCTCATCATCTTTGGTGTCTCGCAGTCGATATGTCGTGGGTTCGGTGTCTAGGATTTTGGACACTTTAAAAAGTTCAGTGCTCCATAAATAATTCCCCTTTTCAAAATATTGGTGGTTCTATTAATTCGAACAGTATAACCCACATTGAATTTCTTCTTCTTCTTCACATTTTTTTTCTTTTTCACCATTGGAATATTGCTTTAGAAAAGCATCAAATGGATTTTCACTGCAATGAACTTCCCGAGGACTTGAGTTGGACAATGATTGATGGGGTCGATGGTTGTATATCCGCATGGTTCTATCCAAATCATGAATAAAAGCAGATGTATTTTTCAGTGTACAATATCTTGAAATTAATAGACGATTCGTTCTTATCAATCGTTCAGCCAATGCAGCCTTTATCGGGCTGTGACTATGATAAAGTTTTGTATTATATTTCAATAGAACCTTTTGCATATGAGAATTAACACATTCGCTACCACGATCCGATTGAATTTTTCTATAGCAATCCTGTTCAAGAATACTTTCAATGCCCTGAGCAACTTCAACATCTCTCTTTGACCGTAAAGGAATGGCATAGGCATAGCGACTAAAGACACTGATTGCCACCAGAATATATTTGTAGTGTGTATTGTAATGCCGTTGAATTGCATCTAAAGTTAAAAGATCCGTTTGCATTATATGCAGAGGGAAAAAGGCGTTAGTTTGTCAATATTGTTTGCCACGAAGCCTGCGATTCTGATGCAGTGTGTAACTCGGTTCATTCTGTAGATACTCTTTTGGTTTTTTTAATATGCTACCAGAGACAATTTTAGAAAGCGTTTTGGGGGAACTTAAACTTCCCACTTTACCATTATTTTCATAGACGTGTTTCAGAACTTCAACCATTTTAAACGCAAACGCGTAGTGTAATGTCCACTCCCCTTTTGCACACTGGAGGGTGAATTAATCCGTCTTCACTTATGACTAGCAGCCACTGGTGCTATAAAATCATTTCTGCTGCTGCTGCTGCTGCTGCTGCCACTATTATTTTCTAATATTGAATCTTCTTCTTGTTAAAATGGTGGTGTTGCCGTTGTTGGAGGACTATATTTTCTTAGTTTCTTTAGAATTTGCTTATTGCCAATAAGACTTTGGGGAAGTTTAATGTATTTAGAAAGGTGTATTGATTATTGTCAAATGATAAAAGTCCTTTAAGATTTGTAACCATATCACAAATTAAATCTGGTAGATTATAACTTTTTCCCTGAATTATAGTTCGTTTCCCTGTGCTGTAGACTTGAACTTGATGATCATCACCACCAGTTTCCAACATGAGATAAGATAATACTCTTTTACTCTGTTCTCGATAGGTCACTGGCAATAGGTTTCCAATTTTCAATACAATTGAATTCAAGTCCTTCTCCTTTGATTGCACAGCAGAATTCTGAGAAGGTGATTCTTGTTTAGAGGGATCTGTGACGATGACAGTGGTGGGTCTCTCACGATAATGTCTATGGGTGTCCACACGTTGCAATGCGTCTTGAAGTAAAAGTAGTTTTTTATCATTAGCAATATTCTTATCATTAATGAATTTCCTTAGATTGTCTTTAAAATGTTTGACGGGCGAGAGGACAAGTTCAAATGGTATCAATTTATAGGGTTGAGCCATGCTCTAGAGAAAACTGTTTACAAGTCCTGCAATTATTGGCAGTAAAAGTGTAAAGAAGCTACCGCCCGCTTGAAGGAGACGTTTTCTTTTTAAAAATTGTCCCTTGTTTTTGCAAGCCAAGGCGCGTACAGTGGAACGATGTTGCTTTGTCTGTTTTCTAATACCTTCTTGCAAGTGTGCATTACCCTCAGTTAAATTTAAACAAAGTTCAGATATTAGATTAATGAAATCATTGTCAACACCATGTTTGAGTATAGCCTTCCTGAGTGGAGGTTTTGGAGTGTCTAAAACGGAAAATAAATGCCGTTGTTCGTTTAGTTTCTTCAGTGTCATAATGGCAACTAATAACCTTTTCTACTGTTCACCGAAAGATATACGGTAATTTCATTTTCAAAAATATCGGTGACTACACGCAGATCCTCGGGTGCATTTTGATTAAGATCTAGCAAAATGTAGCTGTAGTGCTTATTTGTCGCCTGAGTGTACGCTGACAGCAGAAATTTAGGGGCGCCTGGATATAATTGCTTATTGAGAGGTATTAGTGAGCTAAAATCACGAACAACTCGGTAGATAATATAGATGGTGCAATTCAAAGCAAGAGTTCGCATACATTTGCTCTGATGAAACAGATTGTGTAGAACTAGGGTTATGAAAATCTGTTCATGATGAGAGCGAACAGTGAACAGCTGTAGCATTTCCTGTCAGAACTGTTCAATGGATTCAGCCAAATCATCAATAATCAGCCACGAGTTTGGTTCTATACTATTGAAAACATCAAGTCCCCGTATGAATTGTATTGGCATGGTTGTGGCAATAGCTTTTATTTGATCATTGGACTCCTGCCAAATACTATAGCAATAATAAATTTTTTTGGTTTTTCCAAAAACATTCCATTACAATTTTGAATTATTTTAGCTAAAAGTGTTGTTTTTCCAGACATTGATGGACCACACAGAAACGATCTGAATGGTGTTTTAAATTAATACATGCTGCTGCTGCTGTTGACAACAGTCGGACTACAGCTAACTGTAAATGATACGTGTCTAGTGAATAAGTAGTAGTAATAATTTTCCGATAGATCTATCTTGTACGTTAACAGAAACAACAAAAACAATATGTCATGGTCATTTATTCGACATGAAAAACACTATTTTTTCAATATGAACAACATAAAAAAAAACTTATTCAAACATTCTTAAGATAAAAAAAACACCTCTGTTCAAACATGAAAAACATAAAAATGACACTTGTTCAAACATGAACAACATAAAAATGACACTTGTTCAAACATAAAGAACAACATTTATTATAAAAACACTTTTGTTCATCAAGAACAACAAGAGCAACACTTATTGTCATAAAAAAACACTTTTTGTCCAGCATTACTATTTGTGCATTAGCACACTTTTTGTACAAACACACACACACACACTATTGTACATGACTTAACATGCACATGAACATGAACTTTGAAAAATGGTACAGTTGAATATTATGAATCTAATACCCTCCACCCTCCGGGGAGCCGCGGGGCCGAAGGCCAGCCACGGGCAGGACCCCCCCCCCCAACCCTCCGGGCCACGGGGCCAAAAGCCAGCCGTGGGCGGGACCCCCCCCCCCACCCCCGGGGGGGGCGCTGTGGAAAAAACTGTATACAATAGTTGTCGTCACTGCTGCTGCTGCTACAGGTTAGGTTGGGTTAAGGTGAGGTTGGGTTAGTTAATTTATGAAAGGATTAGGTTAGTGGTTAGTGGTTAGAGTCAAACACAGGTTAATTTATCCAGACCAAGTTGATTGCGATAGTCTATGCATTTAACCCTGTCTGAAATACGGTAGTGGCCATGTGGCAGTACACTTACACCATTCTCGAGCACATAGACTTTGTCGGATATACACGACATTGCATTCTTTTCCACTCTAACAGTATAATTTTTATACTGCAGGGAGTGAATTGCAAGCACTTGTGCTCTCGGCACTAGGCTACTCTCTACACAGTCTCTGTACAAGCTCATGTTGAAATTGCTCTTTACAAAATGTGTGGGCACCCCTTTACACGCCTGCTTTACATCCCCATTATGTGTTTCCACGCAATAAACTTTAGGATCCCGGGAACACCCCCCTGGATTTCAAATCACTCACAGTCTCTGATTTTAACATTAGTAGTTGGTTGGGGGCTTGATGTTTCACCAACTCGGGGTGGAAGGATGGATTCCAATTGGTGAAAACCATCCGCGAGCTGATGTGTTCCCCATTTTCTAAATTCCCCAATAAATCATAGGTTTTTACCTTTAACAGCAGAGAATATGTATCCCCAAAATAAACTTGAACCTCCCTCTCCCGTGGCCATTGCACCTTGCACACATTGTAAAAAACGACAACATGAGCTTTTGGAAAATTCAACTACTGAACTACCTCCTGCTATATTCTATTTCAGTACCACATTTCTCTTTTTCCCGTGTAGAAGAACCATGCCAGCCTTTTTGCTCGTGAACGTTGTAAAATTGGGGGCAGCAATATTTCGTGCACACTCTTGAGGATTAGTAACGACGTCGCAATAATATTTGTTCCGTATGCTTTCACACATTTTGCCAAACGCTGAATTTAGAATGAGTTTGTACATTTCCTTCTCTACTTTGCTGTTTGCCCGAGAGCGTTTATCAACAAAAGTGTCGATAAACGTCTTCAAATAGGGTTCCTGACTGAATTGCAGGACCCTATGTATTTTGGTGATCTTGAAACGATTGTTCACCATCCAGTGCAAAAGCACATGGTGAACAACGATATTCTCCTTAGGGTCCAGATCTACAATCAGTTTTTTCTTAGAGGGGGTCCAGTGCATCCCCATATCCTCAACCAATGATCGATTGTAGGGGCTCAGTGAGTCCCTGCTCACTGGTCGATTGATACAGGGAAAAACAAAATCTCTGACTGAATCATGAAGCGCCAATGGAATGTGCCCGTCAATTTCAAAGAACCATCCTTGCGGCCCATTGTCCTCGACGGTGGTAATGTCGGGGAGCTCACAAGGATTCTCAAGCCATTGATAGTTCCCACACGGCAAAGAGTAGTGAGACATTGCCGAGGGGTACAATGAGTTCATGTCCAAGAACACTGCATTTGACTTTTCACCGGTGTTGCTGTTTTGTCTGCTTGGATCGGTTGTCAAGACGCGATCCCCATGAAAAACTTACCCACCCCTCATTGATCTTTATACAGAAAGGTGTTGATCCACGTCGGTGATTAAGCCTATTTCCTCCCTACTAATTTTAAAATCAAATCCATCACCAAATGTGGTGTGGAAAAATAATAGCCTATATCTAGTCTCGAACTCTGAATAGATTTGGTCTGTGTTCTTGCAGACTATATCTAACAGAGTTAAAACGTCACTGGCCAAGTACAGTCTACAATAATCCCACCCATTTTTACAATTCCCCTTAGACCACACCTTCTTGGCAAATTCATAGTCCTCGGCTGTGCATTCACTGTTGGTGAGTGAATTATAGAAATCTTCAATTGGAGGTAGTTTTACCTCGCTTAAGCTAGCGCCAGAACGGTAATAGTCGTATGCATATACACCTTTACAGGTCAATAGGTGATACATTTCACTGTCTGGAAAGTGCTGTTTAAGCAAAGGAAAACTATCAAAATTTTCACTTTTCTGCACTTCAATCAATTGACTCAATGCCTTGGGAAAAAAACTAAAAAAATCTAAAAACCTGATTTTATTCCAGCACGTGCGCCCATTATTTACTACCTGCCATTTCAAATCGAGAATCAACTACATCTCGGCTGATTTGGGAATGACTTTACAGGTAAATGAATTATTAACCAATGGGTTCTCTTCTCCCCCTTCCTCCCTGTGCGTACGTACTAGTACCAGTGAAATAGATTTAAAATCATAATTTGAATTATGAATAAAAACTGGGATAAAAAACTGCTGGCTAACGTTTATGTTACACTATTGATGCGCTACTCCTCTAAAATTACTACCCCCAGAGGATATTTCCTGCCACAAGTGATTGTGGTCTCTGACTTTCCCCCTCCCCCCTCTTTTCGCTTTAGTCTCCTTATCCCCGTCCTCAAACTCCCCCTTACAAACCCAACATATTCATTGATTTTTAATCGCGAGACAATCCTCTGCAGACAGCACCATAGGGTAATGCGTATTTCTCAAACGAGAAATAGCGCCATTAGCTGTGCTATTTAATTTAGTCAGTGCCTTGATCATGAACTCTCCCTCATCCAGTGTTTCAACTATTTCTAACAACTGCATAGTGTTAGAACTGTCTCTTTGTGCGTGGGCGTAGGAAACTGCAATAGCTTGATGTTCTTTGATACAGTTTGAAAATCGAGGATCGTTCACTTCCACTAGCTTCGCCTCACAATCCAAAGAGATTTTATTGTTCTGGAGGAGGGTATTTTGAAAGTTTTTAAATCGTAAAATGGCCCTATCCCCTGAAACCGTTTCCACTGACTGTTAGCCATGGCGTATACAGTGATTCATATGAGTTTGCAACTTTAATTCTGTCAAAAATCGAGACAGGCATGTCGGACAGTAGAAACTTACCCCCCTAGTCTTACCCTCCCCACGAACTCTACTAATGTCTGTAATTGGATTGAAATGGCCAATTGAATTGGCTAGGTCACTAGATGGTGGTGTGTACAACAACCAAACCCAGTGTTTAACCAGTTCAATCGACGGACCTCTTACTGGGAAAACCACCCCCTTCTTTTTAGAACGAACCCCATCTTCAAATTCAGTTTCATACTGAACGACAGTAACGCCGATATTGAAATGGGCATTGGCCCTTTCAAAAATATCAATAGACCTGAGCGTTACTGCGTATTTTCCATCAAAACAAGTGAAATCTACAATGGAAAAATTGGACCCCTCCTTACCATGTACAGCTCAGTGGTCTAAATTCGTCTTGGTAGCGTCACGTGCTAGAGGCTCGAATGCTGATATGAGGAAAGCGTACTTGAAATATTTGACCTATCCACTCGGAAAAAAACCCTCATAATTCTCTAAATTTGGATAGACCAGTCGCATCTCGGTGTGTACATAATGATGGTAAACCTCACTTTTTCCCTCATTTAAATACAACACCTTTAAAACAATAGAAACCTTAATTGAATCCCTACCTCCTCCCCCCCACAACTGAATTTGATTTTCTAGCAGTGCACGAATTCTATCTACATAGTCATGAACAATTTCTACAGGGTCAAACACAAAATTACCACACAAAAGCGAATTAAATGGGTCTCCAAAGGTTGCAGTGTAGACAACTATTGTATTTCAAATTGTATTTGTGAGCTGCAACTCAGGGATTGGTGTCAATTGGATATTACCCTCCCCCACCTCCTCCCCCTCCTTCTCTTGTATATTATTATCAGCACCCCTCCCCCACCCCACCTTCTCCTCTTGTATGTTATTATCAGCACCCCTCCCCCACCCCAACCTCCTCCCCCTCCTCCTCTTGTATATTATTATCAGCAGCCCCACCCGCATATTATCAGCAGCCACATTGTTCAATAATAGGGCTATGAGAAGCCACTTCATTCGATTGAAGTGTAAGTATGTTATCAGTGGGGGGAGGGTTCCCTGTTAATTCACTGGAAATATCCTCTAAAATTTGTAAGGTGTTTGGACTCAAGTCCCCCTGCTCAACTATGCTATTATCATCATTAAAAAAATCAGTTAAAAACTCATCAATGTTATCAGGAATTTCAAGTGAATTAACGATACCCTGCTGTGACATTTAATTGTTGTAGAGCTCCACAGGCGCGTCCTCTCCTTCTCCAACTGAAAAGTAGGGGGAGATGGCGAGTAGGGAACCAATGCAACCTAAAAATGAAAAATAGCTTATTTTCAAAGTGTCTAAATCACCCTATTTTTAAAAAATTGGATTATTATTTAAAAACGTGTAATGTCCCCTCCAACACGCCCCGGGCCCCCCCCCCTGGGCCCCACTTGATTTAAAAAGGGGGAACAATTTCTTTTAATATCTTTGACAGGCTTTGACTGACTGACTGATGAAATGCATCGATTGTTGGAAGACGATCCTTAAAACTATAATATTCTAGCGAAAAATAGCATTCTGCTTTGGAAAAGAATCTAGTTCTATCAGTAATTGACTAGAAATTAGAGAAAAATATTATTATGAGGTTAAAGAGATAGCGAAGATGCCTACAGTGGGCAGAGAAAATAGGAAAGATTAGAAAAAAAGAGTGGTTTCTTTGACAAGCAATCAAAAAAAATTACATTATATTTAGATATCTCTGAGGGAGGTGCAGAGAAATTTAAAACAAATGGTTGGAGCGGGGGGTTAATATTTTAATATCTCAGATTACAGCGATGAAAAATGGGTTTTTGTGTAGATATTTCTATAAGTTAGGTAAAAAATGCTCACATTTTTATATCCCGGGTGCAGTTGAGTGCCTGAAGGCCCTGGTGAAGCATGCTGGAGGGCCACCTCCTGACCTTGTGTAGGTGGGGCAGCTCCTGAAGGCCCAGGCAACGCATGATGGAGGGCGGACGGTCCGGCGGCATTCTTGTAGATTAAGCTGCGGCTTGTGCAGGCAGCGTGTCTCGAATAACCGTTATGGGGGTTGGGTGGGCCAGTGTATTTGATAATTAATGGTCTTAAAGAAGTAGCCTCATCCTCTCTTGCTCTCTTAGGTGGAGGGGACATACATTCTTCATAATTTGCCTTAAAAGAAGAGAAAAAAGTTAGTATTGAAATAATTTTCCCCTTTTTTACAGAATAAAAATTAGTACCCCTAACCTAACCTAGCAATAAATTTGTCTAGAAAGTACTTGTCTCAAAGAAGTCCCCTCCCCCCTGTTCAGTAAAGCAAAAGGTAAAATTTGCGACAGTCAGTAGCTCCTATTTTTACCATTTAGAGAAAAAATTAAATACACAACTTGTGAAAAATAAACCCGAAAGCATAGAAATTGTATTTTTACCATTTAGAAAATAAATTAAAAAAACTATTATTATTCCTTAGGGCCAGCAGCTGCATCAAATCCAAGCCAAGGATTTAAAATCTAGATCTCAAAATAGCCAACCATAAATATGGTATAAATAAAAGCTAACCAAACATTAAACTTCAAGTTTATATATATATAGGAATGACTACATTAGTTTTCTTGTCAAAGGGTGTACATGTCTGCACAATGAATCCATCCCCTTGCGGTTCACGGGGGAAACATTTTTTTCACCTTGCAGCGAAGCTGCTAGAAGCGAGTCACTGCCCCTTCCCCCCTCCCATATAAACACTGAGTACTCAAAATGGAAGACAAATTTTTTTATATTAAAATATTTATCATAACTGTCACCAGCCCCCCCTAGCAATTTATAAGATTTACTGTAGAAAAATACGCCACAATATTGACTGAAAAAAAGCGTCTTTTCCGTGAAACCATTGTAATGCTTAATTCCATGGTTCCCTACATAGCGGATGAGCGTTGACAGTATGTGATAATTACCCCTATTTAAATCTTTACACAACTGATAAAGTTAGGTTGACGGCTTAAAGGAAATTAGCATGCTTAAGAGTTGACGAAAGTTGCCTGTCACTTTTAGCTAGAAATAGAGAAAGCATGAATTTATCGAAAAAGAGAATTATTTCCAATGAAAGAATTGAAGTCGTAAACAGTGGGGGGTTTACATGGTAAAAAAAGAGTATTTTACGCTTTCTAGAGAGTATAAACAATAAATAGTGGAGTTTGTATTGTGGGTGGGAGAGGGGGTACCTGAATTTGAATATATTGTGGGGGCTACTATGTAAAATAATTTTATTTGAAAATAAAGAATGAAAATGTACTAAACAACTCACATTGTAAATAGCTGTAGCCAAGGCTTCTAGCTCATCAATAATATTCGTTGTTTTATCCATTGTGTCTTGAAACTATATTATAATTTAATCACAACGCATGTCCGTTATATATGAAATCTCAAGGGCAAATTGCGATGTAATGGGAAACCGTATGTAACCGACTCTCTGATTGGCTTAGAAGGAGATGTAACCGACTTTCTGATTGGATTATAAGGAGATGTACCCGACTCTCTGATTGGCTTAGAAGGAGGCATGTACTTCCTGTTTCCCATTCCTGGATCAAAACATTCTCCCCACCGATTATGTAAATCAAGTTCCCGGAAATTCTCTTCCCCTAGATCAATACATTCCACACTGATTATGTAAATCATCCCTCGTGTCATTACACTTGGCCAAACAACAACAACAACAAATAAATCGACCTTGACATATTCCATTAGACATTAATATACCATGAAAATACATCAAAGTGAGAAAAATCCTGTTTTTCATTCTCTGTGACAAAAACCATAAAAACAGGCATAAATTATATAGGCCCGGGATATTATGTAATCAATTTCTCTGCAATCCTCTCCCACTAATATGTAACCCGCCCTCTGATTGGTTTAGAAGGAGACACGTGATCCTGTTTCCCGTTCCTGGATCAATACATTCCCCCTAGCGTACACCTGGACGAACAACAACAACAGATAAATCGACCTTGAATATTCATCAAAGTGAGAAAAATCCTGTTTTTTTATTCTCAGTGACAAAAACCATAGAAACATGCATAAATTATATACTTTCAGCGTTAGACTAAATTGTAGATGGCAGCAGTGGTGCCCGTCACGAGCTCTTGATAGGTTCCTACTTATGAGTTATAAAACAATAATTTTACCTTTACCATTTTTTATCTCATATTAATTATATTTTCTTCTACCATTAAATCTGTTTAGCATTTCCTCTAACCTACTATGTTTTGCAAATCGTTCGCGTGTTTTTGCTTCTTCAAAACCTCTCCTCTCTCCTCCAAAAAATGAAATCTCTCTGTTATAAGTTGCTTTGTACACTCCTGCATAAAAAAGAATTAATTAGATTCATAATATTGTTTTAATTTTACTGTTCAAATTTAATCAATTCAACTTGAAATCAAAGTTGCAGTGGTAGCTGCAACCTAGTAAAGAGCGAACCACAGCCCATAGTAACCAAAAGTTAATAAACGCGTTTTGAAAAAAATCCAGCCTAGTGACAAAAATTGCCATCTGACACTGACTCAGGAATGGTAACTATTATTTCGGTTCGCTTATAAGCAAAAGTTTATCATGAAAAGAAGTTTATGGTGATTTCGAAGAAAAGCTTCAAACCCAAGGCCGTACCCAGAGGGGGGGGGCTAGGTGGGTTTGAATCCCCCCCACCCCCGAAATGTTTGTCTAACTCGTAAAAACGTAACAAAAATGGATATAAACAAATTTATTTGCGTTTTTTTAATTTTTTTTGGTGTAAATCCCCCCAATTTTTTTTAGTAACCCCCCCCCCCGAAAAAAATCCTGGATACGGCCTTGCTCAAACCCCTCAAAAATGACGTCAGATCAAAATGAAAAGTGTACAGTTGGAATCAGCAAGGTCGAAAACCTTGTACAGGAAAATTACAGTCCCCCTCCTTGAACAACGAGGAAAATCACTTTTTTTGCATCTGTTTCCCGTTATTTTTTTTTAACAGGCCTAGCGGACTACCAGAACATCATAGAGAGATGTTTAATGATTCATTCAAAAGCTATTTCTCATATCTACGTGCTTTTTATAAATTCTGCCATCTGCTAGTGCTAAATGGCACTCAAATGTTATTTTTGTGCCACTTCTCAAGGGGTGGCACT
The DNA here is from genome assembly GCF_049724085.1 of Artemia sp. Qi Xiang Cuo. Classification (NCBI taxonomy): domain Eukaryota; kingdom Metazoa; phylum Arthropoda; class Branchiopoda; order Anostraca; family Artemiidae; genus Artemia; species Artemia sp. Qi Xiang Cuo. The sequence continues at coordinate 69,323,574 of NC_142799.1, read as the reverse complement.
ATCAGGGTACCAGAACATCGTAGACAGATTTTTTGTAGCTTGTATAAAATATATTCCTCATACATACGTCCTTCATATAAATTCAACCATCAGCGCGTTCCAAATGGCAGCGCGTTCGAGGAGTGGGGCTAGCGGGCTACCAGAACATCTTAGATAGATTTTTAATAGTTGATTTTGAAATATTGCTAATATCTACGTTCTTCCTATAAATTCCACCATCTGCAAGTTTCAAATGGCACTTATAACGGCACTTTTGGTGCCATTTCTCAAGCAAAAAAGCTGGGGCTAGTGGGGTACCAGAACTTTTTAGAGTGATGTTTAATGGCTCATTTGAAAACTTTTGCTCATATCTATTTGTTTTTTATCAATTCTACCATTCGTAAGTGAGATATAGCACTAAAAACAACACTTTTGGTGCCACTTCTTAAGTGGAAAATCTTGGAAGCATAAAACGGTATCATTGTAATAATAATGATCCAAAACCCTTAACTGGAGGTTTGCAAGAGCAACTCCCGCATGCTCATCCTCCAGGCCTCTTTACTAAGCTACGCAATTAAAGTCCTATAAACACCAATATATTAAATTACATTGTTAGAGGCGTGGTTCTGTTAGTACAGCGCTTGACTTCAAATTAGATTATCAGGCGTCCGATTCTAGCTTGGATTTTTTTTTCAATCATGGTTTGTCCCTTCTTATGATTACTGTTCAGATAATCCGCTATTTTTGCAAATGTGATGCGCTCATTTTTTAAATCATATCCCGTGAAAGCTCATTTTAAAGCTATTACTTATATTTACTTGCTTTTTATCAATTTTACCATCAAGAAGTGCCATATAGCACTAAAAAAGGCACTTTTGGTACCACTTCTTAAGTGGAAGAGGTTGGAAGCATATTACGGTACCATTGCCATAATTATGGCCCAACGCCCTTAGCTGGAGGTTTATAAAAACCCTCATCCCCCCCTCAAGACGCTCTTAGTAAGTTTCATAAATCGCCTACTCATCTTAAAACTAAAAGATTATTACGAAATTGAATTTACTAAGACTAAAAACTTTTAAACTGAAAATCTACCAAAATTTAAGCTTGAAAGATCAACAGTATTGAATTGAACCTTTAAACTTCTTAAACTTCACTCTGCGATGAAGTCTGTGTGCTTGTTCAAACGACGGTAAATGAGGGGAGGGGACGTCTTTGGCCCTTTGTTTTTTGCTCCTGTCTAGGTTTTGAAAAACAAATTTTTTGGTCATTTCATTGGAAAAGGTACTTTTTTCATTAAAAAAAAAAAAAAAAAAAAAAAAAAAAAAAAAAAAAGGAAAACAATGTTCTATCTAAAAAATGGGGGAATGTGCTGTCGAGTCAAATTTATAAAAAACGATTAGGTATAAATTTAAGCTTTTAAATGAGCCCTTAAACAGCTTTCTTTTGTTACAGTAGCCTTCTAGTTTCTGCTAGTCAGTAAGTGATTTATAAAGCCCTGTCTTCATTATGGCTTTTTCAGGCAAAGTCGGCCGAGTAAAACAGTTTTTCGCTCATCGAAAAACAAAAGTTCCTGAAAAGCATGTATTGTTTTGTGAAGTATGGATAATGAACTTTATGTTATAGACTGAAAGTTTTTCTTAGCTGCCAAGGTTGCTTGCAGTATTTTTTAGAGGTCTTATCTCCCCTAGATCGGTGATAATTATAAATTATATTAAAAATGAGTTTTCAACTGATACTAAGGAATGACATTATTTAAAAAAAACAAAGTTTTTCCGAGGAAAGTAAAGAGCAAAGTTGAAACTGAAACGGACAAAAATTATTACTTCACAGCCTATCTATTATATATAAATAAAACAAGTACAAATAAACGCTTTACTGAAAATACAAAATAATATTGGAGTTTTAGTACAGTAAAAGCAAACCAATTAAGGACACATTTTACAAAATAAAAATATTATAAATCCCTTATAGAATAAATCCCTTTTAAGATAGAGCAACAATCCATTTTAGGATTGTTGCTTTATTACTTTTTTCGTTTAATTCGGTACCACTTCGGCACGATGGCTCAGTTCAATGACTGGCTCTCGTTTTGGTTCTGAAAAGGACAAGTCATGATTAGTTTGTAGACAAGTTCGTAGCAAAGCCATCTTGATAGTCTTAGGACTATAGACTAGCTTTAGAATTTGTATCTTAGCTTGAAATTCACCGTTGTATAGAGAGAAATAATCGGATTTCCAGAGTTCATATTATGTCTTATTTGATATTCATCATAGGCAGCACAATAGCGCTGCCTGAGTAAAGAACGATGTTGGCACAAGTATTATTTATTATTTTTTGGTTGGTCTTTGACCAGGGAACTTCGTACCGAAGGAGTTGTCGTACAAACTTGGAAAAGCTCTTATTGGATTGGAAATTCGAAGGGCTTGTGCCCTTTTTAATAGACGAAAGGGATTGGAAGGCAACTAACACCCATTCCACGCCCATCATTTCACCAAACACATCCAATAGAAATTTTGAGATAGCCATTTTATTCGACGTAGATGAAAGACCTAGAAATTATGTCTTTGAGGATAACACTCCCCTCATAGTCCTCAGGGCAAGGGTTGTAATTTATGTCCTGGGGGCATATAAGGTTGTTATTGAAAGCGGTGTCGTAGAAACTTCAAAAAGGGACCATTGAATTGGAAATCCAAAGGATTCGTGCCCTTTTTAATAGTCGCAAGTGATTGGAGGGCAACTAGCCCCAACTTACGCCCACCATTTCCAAAACACGTCCAATCAAAATTTTGAGATAGTCATTTTGTTCAACGTAGCTGTTAGTTCTGGAAATTAGGTCATTGAGGATGACAAACCCCCCACAGCCCTCAGGGCGAGGGTTGTAGATTACTCCCTGGGGGCATATAAGGTTTTTATAGAAAGCGTAAAAACTTCAAAAAGTGCTCATTCAATTGGAAATTGAAATGGCTAGTGCCCTTTTTAATAGTTGAAAGTGAGTGGAGGGCAACTAATCCCCTTCTCACGCCCACCATTTCCCCAAACACATGCAATCAAAATTTCGAGATATCCATTTTGTTCAACGCAGTTGAAAGTTTTGGAAATTAGGTGTTTGAGGATGATAAATAATCCCCTCAAAGCCCTCAGGACAAGGGTTGTAAGCTAAGCCCTGGGGGCATATAAGGTTTTTATAGAAAGTGTTGTTGTAGAAATTTCAAAAAGGGGTCATTTGATTGAAAATTGAAAGGGCTAGTGCTCTTTTTAATAGTCGAAAGTGATTGGAGGGTAGCTAACCCCCCTGTCACGCCCACAATTTTCCAAAACACATCCAATCAAAATTTTGAGATAGCCATTTTGTTCAACGTAGTTAAAAGTTCTGGAAATTATGTCTTTGAGGATGACAAGCCCCCCACACTCCTCAGGGCAAGGGTTGTTAGTTATGCCCGTGGTGCATATAAGGTTTTATAGAAAGCGTTGTCATAGAAACTTCAAAAAGGGCTCGTTCGATTGGAAATTGAAATGGCTAGTGTCTTTTTTTTCAAAAATATAATATAATATTGAAAATATACAAAATCATTTTCTAATGTATGTTTTAAATTCTTCTTCTTTTCATTCTCTTGCCCAGTGGTATTCGGTCCTCCTTTCCGAGATTCTTCTTCTATTTCGTTTTCTTAATGATGGGTTGTTGATACTTCATGTAATGAATAGAATCAAACCGGTTATTGTTTCCTTTTCGTACTCCTGAAAAAAAAATGTCCTGTTTTTTTTCTTGTCTTTTTTTTATCTAAGACTCCCTGCTCATTTGTAATCTAATTCGTCCCTATTTCTATATTATTTCTTCACTTTACTACCTATCTATCTTACCTCTTACTCGATATTCCATAGCTTTGCATTTTTAAGCTGTGTCGTAGAAACTTCAAAAGGGCTCCTTTGATTGGAAATTGAAAGGGCTAGTGTCCTTTTAACCATTTTCCCAAACATATCCAATAAAAATTTTGAGATAACCCTTTTTTTCAACGTAGTTGAGAGTTTAAGAAATTAGGTCTTTAAGGATGACACCCCCCCCCAGCACTCAGGGTACGGATGCTGAATTAGGTCCTGGGGCATATAATGTCTTTACAGAAAGCGGTGTTGTAGAAACTTAAAAAATGGCTCATTCGATTGGAAATTGAGAAAGCTAGTGCTCTCGTTAATAGTCGAAAGTGATTGAAGGGCAACAAACCCCCCTCTGACGCCCACAATTTTCCCAAAAATATCCAATCATAATTCTGAGATAACCATATTTTCAACATAGCTTAATGTTCTGGAAATTAGGTCTTTGAGGATTACACCCCCCCCATAACCCTCAGGACATGGGGTTGTAAGTTATGCCCTGGGGTCATATAAGGTTCTTACTGAAAGTGTTGTCATAGAAACTTCAAAAATTGCTCATTCGATTGGGAATTGAAAGGGCTAGTGCCCTTTAGTAGAAACTTAAAAAAGGGCTCATTCGATTGGAAACTGAGAGAGCTAGTGCTCTTTTTAATAGGAGCCCCAAAACCCCCTCGCACGCCCACCATTTCCACAAACACATCCATTTAAAATTTTGAGATAAATATCTTGTTCAACGTAGTTTAAAGTTCTGGAAACTAGAGGGGGATTGTTCAAAATAGTTCAAAGGTCCAGAAATCATGTCCTTGAGGATGATAAACCCCCAGAGCCCCCAGGGCAAAGGTTTCAAGTAATGCCCTGGGGGACATATAAGGTTTTCATAGAAAGTGTTTTCGTAGAAACTTAAAAAAGGGCTCATTCAGTTGGGAATTGAGAGGGCTAGTGCCCTTTAGTAGAAACTTAAAAAAGGGCTCATTCAATTGGAAATTGAGAGAGCTAGAGGTCTTTTCGATAGTCGAAAATGATTGAAGGGCCTTAAACCTCCCTCGCACGCCCACCATTTCCACAAACACATCCATTCAAAATTTAAAGTTCTGGAAACTAGAGGGGGATTGTTCAAAATAGTTCAAAGGTCCAGAAATCATGTCCTTGAGGATGATAAACCCCCATAGCCCCCAGGGCAAAGGTTTCAAGTAATGCCCTGGGGGGCATATAAGGTTTTTATAGAAAGTGTTTTCGTAGAAACTTAAAAAATTGCTCATTTGATTGGAAATTGAAAGGGCTAGTGCCCTTTAGTAGAAACTTAAAAAAGGGCTCATTCGATTAGAAATTGAGAGAGCTAGTGCTCTTTTTAATAGTCAAAAATGATTGAAGGGCCTCAAACCCCCCTCGCACGCCCACCATTTCTACAAACACATCCACTCAAAATTTTGAAATAACCATCTTGTTCAACATAGTTTAAAGTTCTGGAAACTAGAGGGGGATTGTTCAAAATAGTTCAAAAGTCCAGAAAACAGGTCCTTGAGGATGATAAACCCCCATAGCCCCCAGGACAAAGGTTTCAAGTAATGCCCTGGGGAGTATATGAGGTTTTTATAGAAAGCGTTTTCGTAGAAACTTCAAAAAGGGCTCTTTCAATTGGGAATTGAGAGGGCTAGAGTAGTGAGCATATATAAGATTTGACGAGTACATTGACGAGCACAAGAATAAGCTCAAAAGTGTAATAGATAAGAACCCTACAAGAAAACCTACACCTGAGGCTCTGTGGTTACACGTGGAAATTTAAAAAAGCGACTGGTTTTTCTGATTTTTTGGAAGATTACCTTAACTCGAGAGTAGTTTGTTATTAAAAAATTGGATGCGACAATCAGAATTGTTTGATTGACATTTTCAAAAAGGGATAAGGGATTTGCGAATTGGAGTGTAACTCGAGAGTAGTTTGTTATTAAAAAATTGAATGCTAATATCAGAATTGTTTGATTGACATTTGCGAAAAGGGGTAAGGGATTTGCGGATTGGAGTGTAACTCGAGAGTAGTTTGTTATTAAAAAATTGGACGCTACAATCAGAATTGTTTGATTGACATTTGCAAAAAGGGGTAAGGGATTTGCGAATTGGACTGTAACTCGAGAGTAGTTTGTTATTAAAAAATTGGATGCTACAATCAGAATTGTTTGATTGACATTTACAAAAAGAGGTAAGAGATTTGCGAATTGGAGTCTAACTCGAGAGTAGTTTGTTATTAAAAAAATGGATGCTACAATCAGAATTGTTTGATTGACATTTGCAAAAAGGGATAAGGGATTTGCGAATTGGAGTGTAACTCGAGAGTAGTTTGTTATTAAAAAATTGGATGCTACAATCAGAATTGTTTGATTGACATTTACAAAAAGGGGTAAGGGATTTGCGAATTGGAGTCTAACTCGAGAGTAGTTTGTTATTAAAAAATTGGATACTACAATCAGCATTGTTTGATTGACATTTGCAAAAAGGGATAAGGGATTTGCGAATTGGACTGTAATTCGAGAGTAATTTGTTATTAAAAAATTGGATGCTACAATAAGAATTGTTTGATTGACATTTGCAAAAAGGGATAAGGGATTTGCGAATTGGAGTGTAACTCGAGAGTACGGCTTTTATGAGCTAGTTCTCCTAGTATTTCGTAGGTGTGTGTTGTCTGAAACTTATGATTTGGGGTATGTAAATTACTATTTAGGGATTTTCTGGACTAAAGTTTCTTAGTATTTCGTAGGTTTGTTTTGTCTGAAACTTATGATTTGGGGTGTGTAATTTGCTATTTCTGACTTTTCTTAGCCAGATTTCTTAGTATTTCGTAGGTGTTTGTTGTCTGAAACCTATGATTTGGGATCTTTAGTTTGCAATATCCTGCTTTTCTGACCTAGGTTTCATAACCTTTTGTAGGTGTTTATTGTCTAAAACCTATGATTTGGGATGCTATTTGGGCTTTTCAGAGCTAGGTTTCTTAGTCTCTCATAGGTGTGTGTTGTCTGAAACCTACAATTCGGGGTGGGTAGTTTGCTATTTCTGGCTTTTCAGAGCTAGGTTTCTTAGTCTCTCATAGGTGTGTGTTGTCTGAAACCTACAATTTGGGGTGGGTAGTTTGCTATTTCTGGCTTTTATGAGCTAGGTCTTCTAGTATTTCGTAGGTGTGTGTTATCTGAAACTTATGATTTGGGGTATGTAAATTACTATTTCGGGCTTTACTGAGCTAGATTTCTTAGTCTTTCGTTGATGTGTGTTGTCTGAAACTTATGATTTGGGAAAAGTAGTTTGCTATTTTTGAATTTGCTGAGTTAGATTTCTTAGCCTTTCATAGGTGTGAGTTGTCTTAAACTTATGATTTGGGATGTGTAGTTTGCTATTTTTGACTTTGCTGAGCTAGGTTTTGTAGTATTTCGTAGGTGTGTGTTGTCTGAAACCTACAATTTGGGGTAGGTAGTTTGCTATTTCTGGCTTTTATGAGCTAGGTCTCCTAGTATTTTATAGGTGTGTGTTGTCTGAAACTTATGATTTGAGATGTGTAATTTGCTATTTCCGGCTTTTATGAGCTAGGTCTCCTAGTATTTCGTAGGTGTGTGTTGTCTGAAACTTATGATTTGAGGTATGTAAATTACTATTTCGGGCTTTTCTGAGCTAAGGTTTCTTAGTATTTCGTAGGTGTCTGTTGTCTGAAACTTATGATTTGGGGTGTGTAATTTGCTATTTTTGACTTTGCTGAGCTAGGTTAATTAGTATTTTGTAGGTGTGTGTTGTCTGAAACTTATGATTTGAGATGTGTAATTTGCTATTTCCGGCTTTCATGAGCTAGGTCTCCTAGTATTTTGTAGGTGTGTGTTATCTGAAACTTATGATTTGGGGTATGTAAATTACTATTTTGGGGTTTTCTGAGCTAAGGTTTCTTAGTATTTCGTAGGTGTGTGTTGTCTGAAACTTATGATTTGGGATGTGTAATTTGCTATTTCTGACTTTTCTTAGCCAGATTTCTTAGTATTTCGTAGGTGCGTTTTGTCTGAAACTTATGATTTGGGATGGTTAATTTGCTATTTCCGGCTTTTATGAGCTAGGTTTCTTTGTCTTTCGTAGGTATGTGTTGTCTGAAACCTATAAAAATAAACCATATTAGCAAGATCTGAAATATTAAGTGTTTTTTACCTCAAACTGTACGTTTGTGCGAGACAGTTATGGAAAATACAATTCTTCGGCTCTTATGTGGAGCTTAATTTTAGTTTTTGATAGAAAAATAAACTATTTCTATAAAATATGATCTATAAGGGTTTTTGACTCTAAAAGAATGTTTTTTGTCAAAAAATTATGTAAAGCACTATTGTCTATTTCAAATGCAAAATTTAAGTCCAGTTATGAAAATAAATATAGACTCTTTCTGTAAAGTCTTTGCTAGTGAAGGTTTTGACCGTAAACTCTAGTTTTTTTTTGTTAGAAAATTATGGAAAATACAATTCTCTGGTTCAAATGTGAAACTTAAGTCCATTTTGGATCGAAAAAATAAACTATTTCAATAAAATATGATCTAATCAGGGTTTTTGGCCGTAGTCTATAGTTTTTTGTTGTGATATGTATGGCATTAAGAGACACTGACTCAAAGGCAATATTTCTGTCATTTTTTTAATCGAAAAATAAACTATGCCTGTCATTGATGCGCCTATAAGGGTTTTTGATTTTAAACACTAGTTTTTTGTAAGAAAATTATTGAAGATACAATTCGCTGGTTTAAATATGAAACTTAAGTCCATTTTTGGATCGAAAAATAAAACTATTCCTGTAAAATCTGAGCTAATAAGGGTTTTTGACCGTAAACTCTAGTTTTTTTGTAAGAAAATTATGGAAAATACAATTCTCACGTTCAGATGTGGAACTTAGGTCCATTTTGGATCTAAAAATAAATTATTTCTGTAAAATCTGAGCTAATAAGGGTTTTTGACCGTAAACTCTAGTTTTTTGTAAGAAAATTATGGAAAGTACAATTCTCTAGTTCAAATGTGAAACTTAAGTCCATTTTTGGATCGAAAAATAAAACTATTTCCGTAAAATCTGAGGTAAAAAGGGTTTTTGACCGTAAACTCTAGTTTCTTGTAAAAAAATTATGGAAAATACAATTCTCTAGTTCAAATGTGAAACTTAAGTCCAGTTTTGGATACTCATAATGATGAGGACTGATGGTTCTAATTCAATATTTTTTCATAAAAACAAACTATTTTTTTTAAAACTTCGAAATTATTCAACTTTATTTATTTTTTATTTTTTTGTACGTATCTTAAAATGACAAAATATGCTTACGGCTCTAACAATTGTAATCTATGATTGCTCAGAGACACGATGTGGCTTTCCCACTGGTATTCTATGTCCGGTTATCAACACTACCTAGTCTATTGCATGTATTAAATCAGTATTTTTTACGCAGTTGAACGATAAACACATAAGTCATATCTTAAAAAAAGTGAAGATGGAGCATTTTAATAAAGTGTGTTCACATAACAAGGTTACTGTAGCATTGAATGCCGACAAGGAGAAGTATTTAAACTATGAAACAAGTACAAGTGGTAGAACTATTGGAAATGTATGCATGCATTGTCATGACAGTAAGGAATTAAATTTCTTTGGAATAGCGAAAAAATTCAACTCTTATGTTGGTGGTTATGCGAGATTTAGATCTCCAGAGATGATTGCACTCAAAGAGAATGCCAACATAAAAATAATCGTTGATTGAAATCGCTTCCTAGACAGACAATGCAGCAATTTCACAAAATATAAGTATAAGAGTGATTAAATTCTATATCAACATCCATTTCTCGGATACACAGGAAAAAGTTGGCAAAATCTAAGTGTTAGAGTGAATAAATTTTATTTATCAACATCCTTTGTCAGATACATCGGATAAAATTGACAGAATCTAAGTGTCAGAGTGAATAAATTTTTTTTATCAACATCCTTTGTCAGATACATCAAATCAAATTGACATAATCTAAATTTCAGAATGATTAAATGCTTTAACAATATCCTTTATTGGATATATCGGATAAAATTAACAAAATCTAAGTATCAGAGTGAGTAAATTCTATATCAGCATCGTTTTCTTGGATACATAGGATAAAATATCGGATAAAATTGACAAAACCTAAGTATCGTATTGATTAAATTCTATATTGACATCCATTTATCAGGTACATGGGATAACACTGACAAAATCTAGGTATCAGAATGAATAAATTCTTTATCAACGTCCGTTGTTGGATATGTCATTATGTCATTATGAAAAAATTATAAGTAAGTAAGTAAGTAAGTACGTAAGTAAATAAATATTTCTTGTTTCACCTCTTGGATACACAATACAGAAATTTAATTCAGGAAATTATGAAAAAAAAATTGAACAAATTCTTTATTAACATTCATTATCGATTGAAGTCTCTTCCTAGACAGACAATACAGCAATATCACAAAATATAAGTATAGGAGTGATTAAATTCTATATCAACATTCATTTCTCGAATACATAGGAAACAGTTAACAAAATCTAAGTCTTAGAGTGAATAAATTTTATTTATCAGCATCTTTTGTCAGATACATCAAATAAAATTGACAGAATGTAAGTGTCAGAGTGAATAATTTTCTTTTATCAACATCTTTTGTCAGATACATCAAATAAAATTGACAAAATCTAAATTTCAGAATGAATAAATGCTTTAACAACATCCTTTATCGGATATGTCGGATAAAAGTGACGAAATCTAACTATCAGAGTTACTAAATTCTATATCAGCATCCTTTTCTCGGATACACAGGACAGAATATCGGATAAAATTGATAAAATCTAAATATCAGATTGATAAAATTCTATATCAAAATCCATTTCTGAGGTACATGGGATAACATTGACAAAATCTAGGTATCAGAATTAATAAATTCTTTATCAACATCTGTTGTTGGATATGTCATTATGTCATTATGAAAAAATTGAAAGTAAGTAAGTAAGTAAGTACGTAAGTAACAAACTCTTTCTTGAATTCACCTCTTGGATACACAATACAGAAATTTAATTCAGGAAATTATGAAAAAAAAAATTGAACAAATTCTTTGATTTAGATTGTTTCAATGTTATCCCATGTACAGGAGAAATGGATGTTGATATAGAATTTAATCAATCTGATGCTTAGATTTTGTTAATTTTATCCGATGTTTTATCCTGTGTATCTGAGAAAAGGATGATGATATAGAATTTACTCACTCTGATACTTAGATTTCGTCAATTTTATGCGACATATCTGAAGAAGGATGTTGTTAAAGCATTTATTCATTCTGAAATTTAGATTTTGTCAATTTTATTTGATGTATCTGACAAAAGATGTTGATAAAAGAAAATTATTCACTCTGACACTTAGATTCTGTCAATTTTATTCGATGTATCTGACAAAAGATGTTGATAAATAAAATTTATTCACTCTAACACTTAGATTTTGTCAACTTTTTCCTATGTATCCTAGAAATGGATGTTGATATAGAATTTAATCACTCTTATACTTAGATTTTGTGAAATTGCTTTATTGTCTGTCTAGGAAGCGACTTCAATCGATAATGAATGTTAATAAAGAATTTGTTCAATTTTTTTTTCATAATTTCCTGAATTAAATTTCTGTATTGTGTATCCAAGAGGTGAATTCAAGAAATATTTATTTACTTACGTACTTACTTACTTACTTACTTATAATTTTTTCATAATGACATAATGACATATCCAACAACGGACGTTGATAAAGAATTTATTCATTCTGATACCTAGATTTTGTCAGTTTTATCCCATGTACCGGATAAAGAGATGTTGATATAGAATTTTATCAAGCTTATACTTAGATTTTTCCAATCTTGTCTGCTGGTGTTTCCTGTGCATCCGAAAAGAGAATGCTTATTTATAATTTACTGATTCTTATGCTTATATTTTGTCAATTTTATCCTACATATCCGATAAAGGATGTTTTCAAAGTATTTATTACTTCTGTAATTTATATTTCGTATATTTTTTTTCATGTATCTGATAAAGGATGCTGATAAAAAAAAATATTTACTCTGACACTTAGGTTCTGTCAATTTTATTCGATGTATCTGACAAAAGATGCTGATAAATAAAGTTTATTCACTCTAACACTTAGATTTTGACAACTTTTTCCTATGTATCTGAGAAATGGATGTTGACATAGAATTTAATCACTCTTATACTTAGATTTTGTGAAATTTCTGTATTGTCTGTCTAGGAAGCGACTTCAATCAACGATTATTTTTATTGTGGCATTCTCTTTGAGTGCAATCATCTCTGGAGATCTCAATCTCACATAACCATAAACATAAGAGTTGAATTTTTTCGCTATTCCAAAGAAATGTAATTCCTCACTGTTATGCCAATGAATACATACATTTCCAATAGTGCTACAACTTGTACTTGTTTCATAGTTTAAATACTTCTCCTTGTTGGCATTCAATGCTACAATAACATTGTCATGTGAACACACTTTATTAAAATGCTCCATCTTCACTTTTTTTTTTAAAAAGATATGACTTATGTGTTTATCGTTCAACTGCGTAAAAAATACTGATTTAATACATGCAATAGACTAGGCAGTGTCGATAACCGGACATAGAATACTAGTGGGAAAGCCACATCGTGTCTTTGACCAATCATAGAGTACAATTGTTAGAGCCGTAAGCATATTTTGTCATTTTAAGATACGTACAAAAAAAATAAAAAAATAAATAAAGTTGAATAATTTCGAAGTTTAAAAAAAACAGTTTGTTTTATGAAAAAAATATTGAATTAGAACCATCAGTCCTCATCATTATGAGTATTCAAAACTGGACTTAAGTTTCACATTTGAACTAGAGAATTGTATTTTCCATAATTTTCATACAAGAAACTAGAGTTTACGGTCAAAAACCCTTATTACCTCAGATTTTATGGAAATAGTTTTATTTTTCAATCCAAAAATAGACTTAGGTTTCAAATATGCACTAGAAGATTATATTTTCCATAATCTTCTTACAAAAAACTAGAGTTTAAGGCCAAAATACCTTAATAGCTCAGATTTTACAGAAATAGTTTATTTTTCGATCCAAAATGGACCTAAGTTTCACATTTGAACCTGAGAATTGTATTTTCCATAATTTTCTTACAAAAAAAACTAGAGTTTACGGTCAAAAACCCTTATTAGCTCAGATTTTACGGAAATAGTTTTATTTTTTGATCCAAAAATAGACTTAAGTTTCACATTTGAACCAGAGAATTGTATTTTCCATAATATTCTTACAAAAAACTAGAGTTTACGGTCAAAAACCCTTATTAGTTCAGATTTTACAGAAATAGTTTATTTTTTGATCCATAACTGGACTTAAGTTTCACATTTGAACCAGAGAATTGTATTTTCCATAATTTTCTTACAAAAAACTAGAGTTTACGGTCAAAAACCCTTATTAGCTCAGATTTTATAGAAATAGTTTATTTTTCGATCCATAACTGGATTTAAGTTCCACCTATGAACCAACAAATTGTATTTCCCATAATTTTCTTACAAAAAACTAGAGTTTGCAGTCAAAAACCCTTATTAGCTTAGATTTTACGGATATAGTTTTATTTTTAGATCCAAAATAGATCTAAGTTTCACATTTGAACCACAGAATTGTAGTTTCCGTAATTTTCCTACAAAAAACTAGAGTTTACGATCAAAAACCATTATTAGCTCAGATTTTACGGGAAATAGTTTTATTTTTCGATCCAAAATGGGCTTAAGTTTCACATTTGAACCAAAAAATTGTATTTTTCATAATTTTCTTACAAAAAAAAACTAGAATTTACGGTCAAAAACCCTTATTAGCTCAGATTTTATAGAAATAGTTTATTTTTCGATTCATAACTGGAATTAAGTTTCACCTATGAGCCAGAGAATTGTATTTTCCATAATTTTCTTACAAAAACTAGAGTTTACGGTCAAAAACCCTTATTAGCTCAGATTTTATAGAAATAGTTTATTTTTCGATCCATAACTGGACTTAAGTTTCACCTATGAGTCAACGAAATGTATTTTCCATAATTGTCTCACACAAAAGTAGATTTTACGGTCAAAAACCCTTATTAGCTCAGACTTTCCGGAAATAGTTTATTTTTAAAGGCTTCAGACAACAAACACCTGCGAAAGACTAAGAAACCTAGCTAATAAAAGCCGGAAATAGCAAATTAACCATCCCAAATCATAAGTTTCAGAAAACACGCACCTACGAAATACTAAGAAATCTGCCTAAGAAAAGTCGGAAATAGCAAATTACACATCCCAAATCATAATTTTCAGACAACACACACCTACTAAATACTAAGAAACCTTTGCTCAGAAAACCCCGAAATAGTAATTTACATACCCCAAATCATAGGTTTCAGATAAAACACACCTACAAAATACTAGGAGACCTAGCTCAAAAAAGCTGGAAATAGCAAATTACACATCTCAAATCATAAGTTTCAGACAACACACACCTACGAAATACTAAGAAACCTTAGCTCAGAAAACCCCGAAATAGTAATTTACATACCCCAAATCATAAGTTTCAGATAACACACACCTACAAAATACTAGGAGACCTAGCTCATAAAAGCCGGAAATAGCAAATTACACATCTCAAATCATAAGTTTCAGATAACACACACCTACGAAATGCTAAGAAAACTAGCTCAGCAAAGTCAAAAATAGCAAATTACACACCACAAATCATAAGTTTCAGACAACAGACACCTACGAAATAGTAAGAAACCTTAGCTCAGAAAAGCCCAAAATAGTAATTTACATACCCCAAATCGTAAGTTTCAGATAGCACACACCTACAAAATACTAGGAGACCTAGCTCATAAAAGCCGGAAATACCAAATTACACATCTCAAATCATAAGTTTCAGACAACACACACCTACGAAATACTAAGAAACCTTACCTCAGAAAACCCCAAAATAGTAATTTACATACCCAAAATCATAAGTTTCAGATAACACACACCTACAAAATACGAGGAGAACTAGCTCATAAAAGCCGGAAATAGCAAATTACACATCTCAAATCATAAGTTTCAGACAACACACACCTACGAAATAATAAGAAACCTAGCTCAGCAAAGTCAAAAATAGCAAATTACACAACCCAAATCATAAGTTTCAGACAACACACACCTACAAAATACTAAGAAACCTTAGCTCATAAAAGCCCGAAATAGTAATTTACGTACCCCAAATCATAAGTTTCAGACAACACACACCTACGAAATACTAGGAGACCTAGCTCATAAAAGCCGGAAATAGCAAATTACACATCTCAAATCATAAGTTTCAGACAAAACACACCTAAGAAATACTAAAATACCTAGCTCAGCAAAGTCAAAATAGCAAACTACACATCCCAAATCATAAGTTTCAGACAACACACACCTATGAAAGGCTAAGAAATCTAACTCAGCAAAGTCAAAAATAGCAAACTACACATCCCAAATCATAGGTTTCAGACAACACATACCAACGAAAGACTAAGAAACCTAGATCAGAAAAGCCTGAAATATTAATTTACCTGCCCCAAATCATATGTCTCAGACAACACACACCTATGAAATACTAGGAGACCTAGCTCATAAAAGCCAGAAATAGCAAACTACACACCCTAAATTGTAGGCTTCAGACAACACACACCTATGAGAGACTAAGAAACCTAGCTCTTAAAAGCAAGAAGCATAGAAATAACGATCATCAATTGTCTGTTTAAGAAAGGACGCACTTATGAGAGAATATGAATCACAGCTTTGGTGATCCTTAAAACTATCCAAAACACTAAGTGTAAGAGAACCTACACCAGTATAATACTATGAAACATAGCTTAAACAGGCCTTATCTTGCACACTAAAGATCCCAAATCGTGGGTTTCAGACTACAAACACCTACGAAATACTAAGAAATCTGGCTAAGAAAAGTCGGAAAGAGCAAATTACACACCCCAAATCATAAGTTTCAGACAACACACACCTACGAAATACTAAGAAACTTTAGTCCAGAAAAGCCCTAAATAGTAATTTACATACCCCAAATCATAAGTTTCAGACAACACACACCTACGAAATACAAGGAGACCTAGCTCATAAAAGCCGTACTCTCGAGTTAGACTCCAATTCGCAAATCCTTTACCCCTTTTTTGCAAATGTCAAACAAACAATTATGTTTGTATCATCCAATTTTTGAATAGCAAACTACTCTGTAGTTACACTCAAACCTGAAATTCCCTTATCCCTTTTTGCAAATGTCAATCAAACAATTCTCAGTGTATTATCCAATTTTTTAATAACAAACTACTCTCGAGTTACATTCCAATTCGCAAATCCCTTACCCCTTTTTGCAAATGTCAATCAAACAATTCTGATTGTAGCATCCAATTTTTTAATAACAAACTACTCTCGAGTTACACTCCAATTCGCAAATCCCTTACCCCTATTTGCAAATGTCAATCAAACAATTCTGATTGTAGCATCCAATTTTTTAATAACAAACTACTCTCGAGTTACACTCCAATTCGCAAATCCCTTATCCGTTTTTGCAAATGTCAATCAAACAATTCTGATTGTAGCATCCAATTTTTTAATATAAAACTACTCTCGAGTTACACTCCAATTCACAAATCCCTTACCCCTTTTTGCAAATGTCAATCAAACAATTTTTTATTGTAGCATCCAATTTTTTAATAACAAACTACTCTCGAGTTACACTACAACTCGCAAATCCCTTATCCCTTTTTGCAAATGTCAATCAAACAATTCTGATTGTAGCACCCAATTTTTTAATAACAAAAACTACTCTCGAGTTACACTCCAATTCGCAAATCCCTTATCCTTTTTTTCAAATGTCAATCAATCAATTCTGATTGTATCATCCAATTTTTTAATAACAAACTAGTCTCGAGTTACACTCCAATCCGCAAATCCCTTACCCCTTTTTGCAAATGTCAATCAAACAATTCTGATTGTATTATCCAATTTTTTAATAACAAACTACTCTCGAGTTACACTCCAATTCGCAAATCCCTTATCCCTTTTTGCAAATGTTAATCAAACAATTCTGATTGTAGCATCCAATTTTTTAATAACAAACTACTCTCGAGTTACACTCCAATCCGCAAATCCCTTACCCCTTTTTGCAAATGTCAATCAAACAATTCTGATTGTAGCATCCAATTTTTTAATAACAAACTACTCTCGAGTTAAGGCAATCTTCCAAAAAATCAGAAAAACCAGACGCTTTTTAAAATGTCCACGTGTAACCACACTGCCTCAGGCGTAGGTTTTCTTGTAGGGCTCTTATCTATTACACTTTTGAGCTTATTCTTGTACTCGTCAATTTACTTGACAAATCTTATATATGCTTACTACTGGCTAGTGCCCATACTAATAGTCAAAAGTGATTGGAGGGCGAATGTCCCCGAAACACCCATAATTTTCCCAAACACTTCTGATAAATATTTTAATATAGTCATTTATTTTAACGTAGCTTGAAGGGTCTGGAAATTATGTTTCTGAGCATGACAACTGCCCCCCCCCACAGCCCTAAGGGCTAAGGTTGTAAGTTATACCCTTGGGGCATATAAGGTTTTTATAGAGTGCGTGTTCGTAGAAACTTCAGGAAGGGTTAATTCAATTGGGAATTGAGATGGTTAATGCCCTTATTAATAGTCAAAAGCGATCTGAGGTCGAATCCCCCCCCCCAAGCACGTCCATCATTTCCCCAAACACTTGAAATCAACATTTTTATACAGCCATTTTGTTAAATGTAGTTGAAGGGTCCGAAAATTCTGTTTTTGAGTATGGCAACCCCCCCCACAACCCTCAGGGCTAAGATTGTAAGTTATGGCCTCGGGGCATATAATGTTTTTATAGAAATTGTTGTCGTAAAAACTTTAAAAAGGGATCATTACATTGGAAATTGAGAGGGTTATTGTCCTTTTTAATAGTCGAAAGAAATTGCAATGAGAATCAGCCCCGCCCCATGCCCATCATTTCCCCAAACATTTCCAATTAACATTTTGACATGGCCATTTTGTTCAACGTAATTGAAAGGTCTGGAAATTATGTCTTTGAGGATAAAAACCCTCCCCCCATAGCCCTTGGGACAAGGGTCCTGAGTTATGCCCTTGGGGCATATAAGGTTTTTATAGAAATTTTTGTCGTAGAAGCTTCAAAAATGGCTCTTTTGATTGGAAATTGAGAAGATTAGAGGCTTTTTTATTAGTCAAAAGTAATCAGAGGGCAAATGCCCCCCATGCCCATCATTTCCCCAAACACTTAAAAATAAAATTTTGAGATAGCCATTTTATTAAGCGTATCAGAAAGGTCTGGAAATTATGTTTTTGAGGATAAAAAATCCCCCCAGCCCTCAGGGTAAGGGTCGTAAGTTATGCCCTGGGGACATATAAGGTTTTTGTAGAAAGCGTGGTCATATAAACTTCGGAGGAGGCTCATTGGATTGGTAATCAGACGCTCTAGTGCTCTTTTTAAGAGTCAAAGTGATCGGAGGGCAGCTACCACCGCCCCCCCCCCCCCCACACACACCCACACACACACGTCGCATTGTCACGAAATGCATCTAATAGAAATTTTGAGATAGCTATTCTATTCAAAATAGTCTAAAATAATATCATATAACAAGGCTTTTGGGGTTGAAACAGACCCCAGAGATTAGGGGGCAAGGGTTATAAGTTAAGCCCAGGGGGTATTTAAGGTTTTTATGAAAGGGATGGTTGTTTAACTTTAGAAGAGGCTCAGTGTTTCTCCCTGAAAAAGACTATGTCAGTATAAAATGAACAGAAATTAATTAAAAGAACTTTTTCCACAAAATAAGTTTTTCAAAAAAAAGTAAAGAACTCCATTAAACCAAAAATGAACAAAAATAGAATCAAATGATCTACCAAGCATACAACTGCCACAAATCAATATCAATAAATAAATGAAACCCAAAACAAACAGAAATTAAAATAAATAATAGAGTCAAACTCAAAAAGATCAGAAACTAATATGAGTAGGGTTCTAAACCCCATGCTTTCTAAAAGCCAGAAAATAATTGGTAATTTACTGAAAAAAATTCTTTTAAATGTTTTCACTTTTATAACTTTAAGAAATCAAAAATTAATTAAGATTTTAAGGAATAAATATCAACATATGTATATTAGACTGACAATACACATTTTTTCAGTAAAGTTCAAATTATATTCTGGCTTTTAGAAACCATGGGGTAATTGGGGTAACTAGGGTAATTGGAGACACCAAGAACCGTAGAACTTCTTAGGAACTTTAAAGGTGAATTTTAGAAATAACTGAGTCTAAAAAAAAGTGCCAAAAAAGAATATGCTACTGGGTGACTTTCAGCTAAAACAAACTCTTTATAGTAACAATTATGTTTGCTAATTATCATAGGCAGCAAAATAGCGCTGCCTAGGCAAAGACCGTTGTGGGCACAATGTATTATTTATTTATGTTTTATTTTCTAGACCAGGGCACTTTGTATCAAAAAAGTTGTCGTAGAAACTTCAAAAAGGGCTCATTCGATTGAAAATTGAAAGGGCTAGTGTCCTTTTTAATGGTTGAAAGTGATTAGAGGGCAACTAACCCCCTCCCACACCCATCATTTCCCAACACACCTCCAATAAATTTTTGAGATAGCTATTTTGTTCAGCGTAGTTAAAATGACTGGAAATTATCGCTATAAAGATGATACCCGTCCCCCCTCCCTCAGCTCTCGGAGCAAGGGTTATAAGTTATGCCCTAGGGGCATATAAGGTTTTTATAGAAAGGGGGATCTTATAAACTTCGGAGGGGGCTCATTAGATTGGTAATCAGAAGTTCTAGTGCCCTCCAATCACTTTCGACTGTTAAAAGGGACCCCCGCCCTCTCTATTTTCAATCGAATGAGCCCTTTTCGAAGTTCCTACGACAACTCCTTCGATACGAAGTGTCCTGGTCTAAACAACAACAACAACAACAAAAAAATAGTACATTATACCCACATCTACCTTTACTATAATTAAATAAAAAAAACAAGTTTTTTTTAACTGAAAGTAAGGATCGACGTTAAAACTTAAAACAAACAGAAATTATTCCGTATATGAAAAGGGCTGTCCCCTGCTCAACGCCGCGCTCTCTACGCTAAAGTTTTTTATTGGTTAAAAAAATAGAGTTGTGGGAAAGTCCAACTTTAGCGTAAGGACCGAGGCGTTGAGGAGGGAACAGCCCCTTTCATATACAGAATAATTTCTGTTCGTTTTAAGTTTTAACGTCGGTCCTTACTTTCAGTTAAAAAAGCTTGTGTTTTTTAATTTAATTTTTGAAAGCCTTTGAATAAATGGAGATTTTGATTATGACTCACCGTACATGAATAATCAACACCAAATTTGCATGTTAATTTTACTTTTATTTGGTTAAAAGGCTTTCTTGAACGTTGTTTAATTTTATTTACGAACGTTTTTATTAGTAATAAATATACGTAAATTTACGAATTAACTTACGTAACGAATTTCTATATTCATGTATTTTTAATACGTATATAAGGGGGTTCGCCCCTTATTCAATACCTCGCTCTTTACGCTAAAGTTCGAATTTTGTCCCAATTCTTTAAAATGACCCTTTAATCACAAAGGCCGTTAATTAGAATAAATAGCTCTTATGAAAGTACTAAAAAATCTTTGGCTTAAAGAGCGAGGTATTGACTAGGGGGTGAACCCAATCATATACGTAATATTTCCTGTTCGTTTTAATTTTGTTGTTGCTCCTTACTTTCAGTTGAAAAACTTGTTTTTTTTATATATAATTTCTGATCTTTTTTTAAATAATGCTGGGAAATCTGGCACCCCCGTCATAGCAATGTCCCTTCCCCCATGAACATTTCCTCCATGTAAAGATCCCCCGCATAACCCCCCCCCCCACCCCCACTACCAAAAAAATACCCCTGGAAACGTCTGTATACTTCCCAATAACCAATACTATATGTTAACATTGGGTAAAGTTCATAATTTTCAGCCCTCCCCCTGGAGACTCTGGGGGATTAATTCATCCTAAAAGACATAGTTATCATATTTTCGACCATGCTGAACAAAATGGCTATCTCAAATTTTGATCGGGTGATTTTGGGGAAAGAATGAGCGTGGGAGGGGGCCTAGGTGCCCTCCATTTTTTAGGTCACTTAAAAACTGCACTAGAACTTTTAATTTCCGTTCCAATGTGCCCTCCCACGATATTCAAGGACATCTGGGTCGATACGATCATGGTAGGAAAAAAAAAAAAAAAAAAAAAAATAATCACGCATCCTCGATCTTTCATCTGGCAAAAAATACTAAATTCCACATTTTTGCAGATAGGATCTTGGAACCTCTACAGTAGGGTTCTATGATACGCTGAATCTGTGATTTTCATTAAGGTTATATAATTTTTAGGGGGTCTTTCCCCCTTTTTTCGAAAAGCCAAATTTTCTCAGGTGCGTAACTTCTGATGGGATTGAACTTTATGAAACTTATATATTTGAAATCAGCATTAAAATCTGATTCTTTTGATGTGTCTATTAGTATCAAAATCCCGTTTTTTAGAGTTCCGGTTACTTTTGAGCCGGGTTGCTCCTTACTTACAGTTCGTTACCAGGAGCTGTTTGAAAAAATGTCAAGCCTTCCAATCACTTTCGACTATTAAAAAGGGCACTAGGCCTTTCGATTTCCAATCGAATGAACCCTTGTTGAGTTTCTACGACAACGCTTTCTATAAACAACTTATATGCCCCGAGGGCATAAATTACAACCCTTACCCTAAGGGCTGTGAGGGTGGTTGTTATCCTCAAAGCCCTAATTTCTAGAACATTCAACTATGTTCAACAAAATGACTATCTCAAAATTTTGATTGGATGTGTTTGGGGAAATGATGGTCGTGAGAGGGGCGTTAGTCGCTCTCCAATCACTTTCAGATATTAAAAATGGCACTAACCCTTTCAATTTCCAATCAAATGAACCCTTTTTAAGTTTCTACGACAACGCTTTCAATAAAAACCTTATATGCCTCCAGAGCATAACTTACAAACCTTACCCTGAGGGCTGCGGGGATGGGGGGGGGGGGGGGTGTCATCCTCAAAGAACTAATTTCCAGAACTTTCTACTACGTTGAACAAAATGGTTATCTGAAAATTTTGATTGGATATGTTTGGGGGAAATGGTGGGCGTGAGAGGGAGGTTAGTTACCCTCCGATCACTTTTGACTATTAAAAAGAGCACTAACCCTCTTAATTTCCAGTTGAATGAGCCATTTTTTAAGTTTCTACGACAACTCTATCTGTGACAACCTTATATGCTCCCAGGTCATAACTTATAACCTTTTCCCTGGGGGCTCTGGGGGGGGGTGTCATCCTTAAATACATAATTTCCAGAACTTTCAACTATCTTGACAAAATGGCTATCTCTAAACTTTGATTGAATGTGTTTGGGGAAATGGTAGGCGTGAGAGGGGGGTTAATTACTCTCCACTCACTTTCGACTATTAAAAGGGGCAATTTCAATTTCCAATCAAATGAACCCTTTTTGAAGTTTCTACAACAACTTTCTATATAAACCTTATATGCCCCCAGGGCATAATTTACAACTCTTGCACTGAGGGCTCTGATGGGGTTATCATCCTAAAAACCTAATTTCCAGAACTTTCGAATACGTTGAACAAAATGGATATCTCAAAATTTTGATCGAAGTGTTTGGGGAAATGTTGGGCGTGAGAGAGGGGTTAGTTGCCCTTCAATCACTTTTTAAAGTTTCTACAACATAGCTTTCTATAAAAACCTTATATACCCCCAGGGCATAACTTACAGCCCTTGCCCTGAGGGCTGTGGGGGGAGGGGTTGTCATCCTTAAAGATCTAATTTCCAAAAAAAATTTTAACTACGTTGAATAAAATGGCTATCTCAAAATATTTATTGGATATGTTTGGGGATAAAGTGGGCGTGAGAGGTTAGTTGCCCTCAAATCACTTTCGACTATTAAAAAGGGCAGTAGCCATTTGAAGTTCCAATCGAATAAGCCCTGTTTCAAGTTACTAAGACAAAGATTTCGATAAAAATCTTACATGCAACCAGGGCATAACTTATTATCCTTGTCCTGAAGACTGTGGGGGGAGTGTCCTGCTCAAAGGTATAATTTCCAGAACTTTCAACTGCGTGGAACAAAATGGCTATCTCAGGATTTTGATTTGATGTGTTTGGGGAAATAATTAGCTTGGAAGGGGTGTTAGTTGCCTTCCAATATCCTCCAACAATTAAAAAGGGCACTAGCTATTTCAATTTTCAATCAAATGAGCCCTTTTGAAGTTTCTCCGACAACACTTTCAATACAAACCTTATATGCCTGCAGGGCATAACTTACAACCCAGACCCTGAGGGCTGCGGGGAGGGGGAGGGGGGCTGTCATCCTCAAAGACCTAATTTTCAGAACTTTCAACTACGTTGAACAAAATGGCTATCTCAAAGTTTTGATTGGATGTGTTCGGGGAAAAGGTGGGCGTGAGAGGGGGGCTAGTTGTCATCCAATCACTTTCGACTATTAAAAAGGGCACTAGCCATTTCAATTTCCAATCAAATGAGCCATTTTTAAGTTTCTACGACAACACTTTCTATAAAAAAAAAACATTAAATGCCCCCAGGGCATAACTTACAGCCCTTGCATTGAGGGCTCTGGGGGAGTGTCCTCCTCAATAACATAATTTCTATCTGGAAATCAATTACGCTGAACACAATGGCTGTCTAAAAATTTTGATTGGATGTGTTTGGGCAAATGGTGGGCGTGGAAGGAGTGTTAGTTACCTTCCAAACACATTCGACTATTAAAAAGGGTATAAGCCACTCCAATTTCCAATCGAATGAGCTCTTTTCGAAGTTTCTACAACAACTCCTTCGATACGAAGTGCCCTGGTCTAAAGGGAAAGAAAATACATTGTGCTAACATCGTTCTTCACTTAGGCAGCGCGATTGCGCTGCCTATGATTTCTGGTCTTTTTTAGTTTGCATTTATTTCTGTTGATGTTAAGTTTAATATTTTTTTTTTCACTGTTGCATTGTTGTTGGTGTTCTGACAAACAAAAAACACGCTGGCCAAAACACAAATCATTTTCGACAAAGCTCCAATGATACTTTGAGCTTCAGAAGATTTGGAGGGCAGTATAGCCTTACTTCTGTTTGTGGTACTCGTGTATGTTTACTTAAGCCTTTCAGTGGGTTTTAAATGTCAGGGGGATTACTACTCATATTTTTGACTATTAAATAGCCTTGTGATATTCTTTCATTGTGGCATTGTTGTTGGTGTTCTGACAAAAAAGAAACACGCTGCCTAAAACACAAATCATTTTCAGCAAAACACCAATGACTCTTTGGCCTTTGGAACATTTTTTTGGGGGGGAGGGGGGGGGGAGCAGTAGCCTTTCTTCTGTTTATGGTAATTTCTCTTCACTTTATGTTTACCATGATTATTTTTTTTAAATTATCTTTGTTTAGGATTCATTTATATAAAAATGTGTCGCTTTTGCGTTTAATGTGACAATTCAATTAGTTTTTGTTCGTTTTCGGTTTTATTTATTCAGTGATAGCAATTTCTTCTTTTTTTATGTTAAATTACTGTATATAAGGCTGTCTCCAGGATTTTTATTGGAGTAGGGGTATTTTTGGGGAGGCTGTTTTACGAAAAAAAATATTAAAAAAACCCATTAAAAATTTGTTTATTTGCATTTCTGTTACGTATTTACGAGCCGGACAAAATTTTTAGGGGGGGGGGTCAAACCTTACACCCTGGATACGACGTTGACTTTATGAGTTGGTTTTAGGTCACATTAGGCTTTAATATGACTTTCTATTACTTTCCTTAAACAATTCTTTTCGGAACACTGTTTTTACAGTAATCAACATTAAAAGCTCGGATGAGTCATTAAGAAACGAAAATCTTCACCATAGTAAAATTCAACTATTTATCTTGAATTGTGGGAAGTTTCAGTTCATTAGATTATAATGACTCCTTCTTCTGTTCAACCGT
Organism: Artemia sp. Qi Xiang Cuo; assembly: GCF_049724085.1. Classification (NCBI taxonomy): domain Eukaryota; kingdom Metazoa; phylum Arthropoda; class Branchiopoda; order Anostraca; family Artemiidae; genus Artemia; species Artemia sp. Qi Xiang Cuo. Next base: position 69,298,607 of record NC_142799.1, on the reverse strand, counting down.
CGACTGATATCAATCTTATTTCTGACCACTAATCTATCATGATTTTCATCAGACTAAGAGAATAAATCATACTGGCATTTTTTCATTTTAATTGATTTTAGGTTTTCAACAACAAAAAATGTTGGGTAGAAAGAGAGTGAAAGTGAGAGAAGGGAGGTCAATTGGGGGAGGGAGGCAAAGGGCTTATAGAGGGGAATGGGTAATTGTTACCATAGATTTCACCCACCACTCCTCCTTATTTTGAAAACACCTTTTATTTTGATATTTCCAATGAAAAATACTTTTCATGGTATTTTCAACGAAAAATACAACACAATACCCACCTTGGTGCGGAGAAACAAATTCCCATCCCATATATCTGTGAATTAGAGCCCCTGAGATAGCAAGAGAGTGAGGGAGGGGGAGTGGTATAGAGGTGGAGAGAAAGGGGAATAGAAGGGAAGGGGAAGAGAAATGGAGAAAGTGTGAGAGAATGAAGAGACACCTACTATTTCTGCTGCACTGATTATGAAAATAAGTCTTCCAGTGCAAGAGTATTATTCAAAACCGAATTCTCTTCAAAGCAGAGACTAAATTTTTTGAACGTAATAAAATGAAAAAAATAGCTTCAACGAATAGCTAAAAATATTTTAGGAAACAGTCTGCCATGAAATCAAATATTAAATTGCATAACTGCACCTTTGGCTATTTTCTACAGCAACTAAGATAAGTAACGTAACTATGACATAGGTAATGAATCCAGCATTAATTAGTTTGGTTGGCAAAGAACATAAAAAAAGGTCAATTTAACAAGAATTCAAGTTTGGTAAGTGTATCTTTTTTCCTACCCAAATATTTCAATAAGAACGCTATAAATCAAATCTGGCAAATAGGTTTATAATAACAGAGTAAACTTTGTTGAGATAGGCGTTACGTTTTTACGCAATGGCTTGTGAGATATTTAACTTTTTAGGAATGTAAGTTACGTTATCTCAAGCACAAGTAGCCACAGGGTCAACTTGATATGATTCCAGCACGGGGGTGCCCAGTTTCAGAAATCCCGCACATCAGGTGGCGCAAGCCAAAAGAGGTGAAAGTGTGCCATGCGCGGTGGAAACTGTTCCAAACATGGCTGAAACTCTGTCAAGTGTGGTGGAACTGTGCAGCACACGTGGCATTCTTAGATGTATATCAGGTCGTGGAGAATGGGTGCTTCCTCGGATTTCACGCAAAAACAAATGTTCTTGATTTATACTAAAAAGTTCCTTTAAAAAGTTTCTACTTTAACTATGTAGACTGCACATAAATATTTTTGTGCATCTGTCAGAGAAACAAATACCGAATGAGAGTGGAGAAACGGAAGTTGGTCATTGTCGTTATTTTAACGTTAGTCATTTTATAAACTAACTTTAGTCATTAATTGTGAATATCTTTGCTTTCTGTCGAATTTACTTCAAAAGATTAGTTTTTCCTTTTTATTTTTTTAGCACTGAAGACGACTTGGCGGAAGTCCTTGTATCGCACCGAATCAACGGTCCAGAAAATCGGGGTAATAATCATTTGTACTTAACTTAAATTTCTAGTACTACCTTTGAGTAGCAAAAAGGATTTTGCCACAGCAAATGACATTTTCGGCTATTTTTTGTGGCACCAATTGACTATTTTTACCCAAAGGTGTCAAAAAGTCGTCGACTGAAAATTCTGATATTGGCAATCAATTCAAGATTGTCAAAAAATTGTATATTGAGATTCCTAGTTCCAGAAGCAGTTATGACACACGGCAGGATATTCGTTCCTAGAGCTGCGCGAAGTCCAGACAAAATATACGATTAGTGTAGAAACTTATTTAAAAGCTGCATAAATTTATTCATGCGAGACATTACAAAATTTAACTTAAGTACAGTAACATATAGTTTCGCATCAGCCATTATAGTGGAGGACCGTTTGATCTTTGTTTAGATGGAGGGGGGATAGTGTCATAGTCTAAAGTAGTTTAATTTAATTAATTACCGCAAATTTGCGATAATTAAACTTGCTCCTAACGCAAGTTTATCGGATCAACCTTTTTTGTGTCCCCTCCCTAAAAAAATCCTGGATCCGCCCCTGTTTACATGGAAAATAGTTCCCCAAAATTAAGGCTTTAAACAAATTTTCCTGACCTCGTGACCAATGTAGATCACTTTTTTCAAGTAAGAAAATCTTAGTGTGCAAATTTTCAAATAAAAGTATGGAGCTATTTTCGAAAAGAAATATATGGAAAAAATAGACAGGGTACCAGGTAGAAATATAATATTTTATCAGGGGATTTTAATTCCCAGGTCGGTAAAGATGGTGATAGATAGTGTCCAATCCTAGGTAAATTTGGTGTAGGAAAAGAAAACAGTAATGGTCGCAAATTTCAGGAATTTTGTAGGTATAACAATCTAGTTAAAACCAATACAGCATTTGGTCACAAATTGGCCCATAAGAAGAAGAAGAAGGATTTATTGAAAAAAAAACATATCAACAAAAAATTATTGCTGCCTCCCCTAAAAAGCAAAGCTTGTCCGTGGGGGAGGTAGAGAAAACAAAATCCTTAAAACAAAGAATACTTGGCCACCGACACCCCTAATACCATCACACTAAACAATAAATACAAAATAATATCATATATTATACTTCCTCTGGAAACATCATATAAACAAAACCCCCACAATAAATAAATCAATTAATCAGTCAAAACTCATATTCAGCAAAAAGCAGTTCCTTAATGATTTTTCTAAAAATATTGGGGTCACCAATAGTCTTAATATCACTATTCAAACTATTCCATTATCCGCGTACCTCTATAAAAAACAGAAAAACATGAACGGGAAGATATACCTCTAGGTACACAGAAGTCCGCGCTACCCCTTGTATCATGAGAATGAACAGTAGACCTAATGGACAATAAATCACCAAAACAACGAGGCTGAACATCCTGCTGCAGTCCAAAAATAAACCACAATGCATAGAACTCACGAAGGCCTGCAGCCGACAAAATTTTTAAAGTTGGGTAAATTTCTCAAAGAGACATACGTAGAGATATACCGGCTAAAATTCTTACTGCATGATTTTGTAGAACTCTTATTAGTTTTAAGGTAAAAGAAAAAGTAGAGAGCCAAATACTTGAACAATAAAGTATATACGGGTGTATTAAAGAGAAGTAAAGATGGCAAAGGACAGACTTAGGAAAACAATGTTGGAGTTTCTTCATTATACTGAGATTTCTTGCCAAAATTTTGCTAGTTTAAGTTACATGTTCCTTAAAAGATAAAGTTTCATCTATTACAATCCCAAGGTATTTAAAAGACGCAGTCCGTTTTATAACGCCATTGGGCATATCTAATTCCTTGATCCATGGGTAAAAGTTTGATGATCGCGAGAAAATAATAAAGTTAGACTTAGCCATGAGTAGTAAGGGCATATAAGATTGAAAACTTACATGCACTTTCACAAGCCTGAGGCATGGATATGCGTGTATATTTTCAAGTAATTGGGTTACCAGGGTCATTTGCCTGCCAAGAGGAACAAGTATAACTTGATTGGTGATTAGGATTTGAATATTTTTTAGGTTAAATCCGTGGTCTTTCATCTGTAAGTGGATTAGTAGGTTTTTTTTTTTTAACTTGACTAATAGGTTTTTAAAACTATTGCTACGAACGCAAAATGTATTACATTTTTGAAACTAGGAGCGTGATTGTATTATACTATAAGACTGGTTTCGTTTCATGGGTTCATTAATAGAAGGACTAATGTTTTTGAAAAGGGTAATTACTTCTTTAGTTTACGAGATTTGCGAATTTTTTTTGCGAAAAGATATTTGCGTAAAGGTATTGCGAAGGTTAAGAATGCCTCACGGGTAATTAAAGAATGAGATGCTTGCATCAACAATACAAAGAATAAGCTCAGATACTTAATAGATTTGACGCTTACAAGAGACATTGCTAGAAAGTATTCAATAGCTTAATTGAAAAGTAACGATAAAATGACATTGTGACTTGACCTAGCTTTACCTCGTCGATGTGCTCTGTATAATACATAAGTAACGTTTGAAAAATATTGTCAATTTAAAAAGAAATGGCTGAAAAGTGTTTTGAGGGGGATGGGGTTGCATGGAGGGGTGAGTTGCACGAGGGTTCAGTTAAAGGGGATACTGTTGCACGGGGGGTTTCGGTTATACACGGGGTTCAGTTACAAGGGGGGTTCAGTTGCACGGGGGTTGAGTTAAATGGGAATTGAGTTCCACGAGAGTAGTGCTTTGTCATGGTTTAGTCGTGAAGTCCCATACCACAACCCAAAAGGGCTCCGCTCCCCCCCACCCCGCCCCGCCCGAAACCCCCCGGCCACCAAGGTTCTCTAGGCCCCCCAAGGGGGCCGGGGTTAACTTGTAAAATTTTAAATATCGTGATTTTCAAAGTTCCGTTTAGAGAGAGAGAGAGATTTATTTTAAACAAACAATCAATTTAACATAAGTTTAGTGGCCACCCCAAGAAGTAAAAACTTGTCCAAGGGGGTGGCAAAAATACACTAACATAACAAAACAGCAATAAAAAAAAAACGAAAAAAATAATAACCTATCTATAACACAGTCCCCAAACAGCACCACAAACCTTAAACCTTAACATTATCATTAAATTTGCAATCATATTCATAATCATCACCCCCAGGAGCCATAAAAATTTACCAATATCATTATTAAAAAAAAAAAAAAAAAAAAAAAAAAAAAATATAAAAAAACTAAAATACATACTTACTAAAAAGCATCCCTTTAATTACTATCTTAAACGAAGAAATATCACTTATATTTTTTATATTTTGATCAAGATGGTTCCAACTTCTGATCCCTCTGTGAAGCAAAGAAAACATCGATCGGGCCGAAAATACCAGTGGAATATTAATATCTGCAAATGACCTAGCACCATAATCATAGACAGAAGATCTCAGGTTAGCCAAGCTATCAAAACACGGGAGGTTTATACCCCTCTGAATCCTAAAAATTAATAGAAGTGTATACAACTCCCTTAATCCAGAAGCTGGCAGTATCTTTACACGCTCATACACGTTTCGTACCGAATCCCGGGGTTGTAGGCCATCTAACAGCCGAACAGCGTTGTTTTGTAGAACTCGTATTGGCCGAGCAATAGAAGGAAATGTTCCAAGCCAAACGCTACTACAATACAATATATATGGATGGATAAGGGAATAATAAAGAAGGTGCATAACAAAAGGAGGAAAAAAATGCTTAAGTTTTCTCATTATACCCAGGTTACGAGACACGGTTTTACAAACATAATGTACATGGCGCTTGAATGATAAAACATCATTAATATAAACCCCCAGGTACTTGTAATAACACAACCGCTTTAAAGCTCCATACTGTGTTGCAATATCCTGAAACCATGGATAAAAATCTGGCGAACGGGAAAAAATAACAAAATTAGTCTTACCCAGATTAATCTTTAATCTATTTACCCTCAACCAGGAATATAACCTTTCAATAGCATCTTTCATCGATGTCTGAAGTAATTCTTCTGTCTTCGCGGTACTTACAGCAACTGTGTCATCAGCAAATAATGACACCGTCTCATTCCTGGGATTTTTGACCATATCACTAACATTAAAACAACAACCTGGGATACAATCAGGCATATCATTAATATACAATAAAAAAAGAATCGGACCAAGAACTGACCCCTTCGGGACACCACTAGTCACTGGGCAGGCGCCTGAGTGTATACAAGTCATCTCTACAAACTGGTACCGGTTACTAAGGAAACTCCGTATAAAGTCGAGAGCTTTACCTCGGATCCCATAGACCTCACATTTTTCCAGGAGTAGGCCATGGTCAACTGTATCAAAAGCCTTCTGTAAGTCTAGAAACACTGCACCAACCTTAAAACCTTCATCTAAAGCTATGTTAATTATACTAGTCAAAAATATCAATGCATCCTCAGTCTTCCTATCTTTTCTGAAACCGAACTGATTATTATTCAACAATTTAAACTTCTCTAAAAAATAGGTCAACCGATTGCTAAAAAATTTTTCAATAAGAAGAGAAATAACTGGCAAGACTGATATTGGGCGATAATTACCCAAATCATTTCTATCACCACCTTTATAAACTGGTGTCACTCTTGCATTTTTTAAAAAATCCGGAAACCTTCCTTGATGGACGCAATCATTAATCAGTGATGTCAAAACACCAGATATACAAGGGAAAATGTATTTTAGAATTTTTAGGCTAACTAGGTCACTACCGGACGAACTATTTTTCATACTATAGATAATATCCCTTAACTCATCTAATGTAATCATCTTTAAATTTAGCGATACATTTGCAGGAGATGGTAGAGTAGATCCAAAGGGTGGGTCATCTGGAGACGAGGAAATCATCTCGGCTATTTGTAGGCCTACTGAACAAAAATGATTTAAAAACTCATTACATATCCCAGTACCATCTGCAATTATAACCTCATTAACAGTCACTTCAGTTGGTAGAATATTAGACCGCTGATCTATAACATTACGGATTATTTGCCAAGTTTTCAACGGGTTAACTTTAACATCCTTAAACTTCATACTAAAATATTTTTGTTTAGCCTCACGGAGGAGATTATTCAAACCATTACGAAAAACACGGTATCGCTCTTTATTCTCATCCGTCGGTCTTAAAGCTTGTGACTTAAACAGTCTATCTCTTACATTTATTTTTCGAAGAAGGTCATGCGTTATCCACGGCTTCCTCCTATTATGTTTTCGACCTTTCGAATTCTTCACTGCTCCCACTTCCTTAACCATTTCTAAAAGCTTACTATAGAAGAGTGAAAATTTAGTATTTACATCACTCTCATTTCCAAACAGGGATACCCAATCAATATGATCCATATTATTTTTTAGTTTCAATAGTGCACTACGATCAAAAACTACAACTCGTTTACTCTGTTCAGGAGTTTCTTGCTTAGGGATAGATACCTCAAAATCTGCAAAAACACCAAAGTGGTTAGATTCCACATTTACAAGAACTCTTGGCGATCTAAAAGGTGAATTGGAAAAAATATTATCCAAAAGTTTTGCAGACGTCCAAGAAACTCTAGTTGTGATATTAATCGTTGGGAACAGACCATAAGACATACACAAATTTAATAACTGAGAAGTCACAAAAGACTCCATATCCAGCATGTTAATATTAAAGTCACCTAGAACAAAACAAGGGTTATTACTAATTTGTACTTTTGCCAGTTGTTCATGAAGATTCTCAAAAAATTCTTGAATAGAACCAGAAGGAGGCCTATATACAATTACTAAATATGTATCAACATTATTAAATTTGGCTTGTAATACTAGTGGTTCACACACCATTTCCTTGTATTCACTTAGATCTTCTCGGACTCTCGCAAGGAGATCTTCACGAACATAAGCCGCAAGACCCTCGTGTTGACGTAACTCCCGGTTCCGAGAAAACAAAGTATATCCAGGTATATCTAAAAGAGCAGAATTGTGGTCCTTCAACCAGGTCTCCGTCAAAGCAAACACATGGAAAAGATTAATTTTACCTAGATTCGCTAAAAAATCAAATGTAGTATTTAGGCCCTGACAATTCAAATGAAAAATCCCAAACTCTTCCGATCCACCATGCCGATACTCAACATTATGAAATCATAACTAAAAACAAATTTAGAATCCTCAGGGGGGTTAAAAGCTGGAACCACAAAATCCAAATTTCTATTAATACATTCATTAAAATAATTATAAAAATTAACCTTCTTATTTTCCAAATCAATAATACTACGAGCCCCCAGGGGTAGAACAAGATCTCTAACCACTATCTATTAAAGATCCAAATGGCCTGTGGTGACGAATAGAGCATGTACCAATCACAATTAAAGATATTCTCTCAATACTCACAACAAAAAATTAAACAAAAATAATCAAAAGAAAAAATGAAAAGATAGAACACCATAAGAAATAAGGTATAAATTCTAAATAAAGGCAAGCGAAGAAAACAATCATTATTAATCACCAAAGAGCACAACATAATCACACAGAGGGTATCCAATCTAAACTCTAACAGCCAATTAAATTACTTAAACTTACATCACAAACTATAAAAACAAATATAATTTTCCTTGATTAACAACAAACAAGCAGAACATTCACTTCTGCTTTCCGAATCGACCTTTTTGACTACGCCCTCCATAGTCATGGCTAATAACCGGTCTAGCAAGTTCAGTAATTACATCATTCCGAAAATACTTAGCGATCGATCCATCAGGGCGTTTAAATTGAACACAAGGTGGGAAAGATTTAGAAACCCGAGCATCAAAACGCGCCTCACGTAACTGGGTTCGCTTATAAGACAAAACGTTCCTAGCCCGACCTATCTCAGGGGTAGCATCGTCACTAAGAAACAATTCCTTAAATGGATCAACATTCTTATTCTTTAGTTTTTTTTGCACTATATAATAGGACATATTTAGTCTCCTTGTCACTCAGTTCAACTTTAAAAAATTTGGCATCCTTCTTACACTGAATAACTTTGAATGGTGGTACTGTAGGCTGTTCTAAACCCACTTTAACAATATCCTGGAACAAAGCAACAGCAACATTTTCACTCTCGCAACTTGCATTCCAAACAATTATGTTTTTACCCCTCTGTTCAATTTCCAGTTTAACAAGCCTATCCGACATTTCCAAAACTGCATTTCCCTGGACCCTAGCCTCATCAACAAGAACTGATAATTGTGATTTCAAGGATGAGTTCTCATTTGTTAGAACTTTAATTCTACTATCATGAATAGCAACTTGAGAACCCTGGTCAGACTGGGTCACCTCTAATTTGGAAACACGATCGTCTAGTGTTTTTAACTTATCATTCACCATGTCTAGTTTTCTACCATTTTCTTGGACAGCTTCAAGTACTTTATTAAAAATTTTGTGATAAAGTTTCCACGGTAATTTGGGTGATAGAACTTCCGGTACTAGTAGATGTAGAATTCAACGGGTTTACTGAGTCCTCAGCAGGACGATTACGTTTACGATTACGACCCATACCAATTAAAGTAAAGAGACTTCGCCCACTTCAAATAGATAAATTGTTTGTTTACTCACTCTAATTTTAACGTACTGTTGGCTTTGGCCGTTAATTACTAGCACGGCTAAAAATATAACCAGGACAGGTACACCTCAATAATGGCTAAATATCAAACTTGGGTGATCAAACAGTCATTGAACCAAATAATACCAAAGACGAAAAGCATATTGAGCCTGTTGATGAGACACCAGTAAAAATTGTGTATGACTCAAAATGGAATAATGATTATTCTACTGATTACGAGCTAAGAGAAGACAATAGGTATAATATCAAGAGAGAATATGGTGAACTATTTTATGGAACAGATTCAAAATGTCCAAAGTTAATCATTGATATTAATAATGTATCATAAATATATTTTTTGTATTAATATTCTACATATCATTATTTCATTAAAAATATATTATCCATTACATTGTTATATGTTCATTATTTTTAGAGTAAGCTAGCATATCAAACGTTTAGAATTTCTAATAAAACGTCGGATATGTAAGAAAAGGAATTTGCATACATCTATTGTCAGACACATGGGAACAAATTCTTTTTTGAATTCGCCTCCTGGATAAATAAAAAAAAGATATTTCATTCTAAGGTTTTCAGACCTAGGTTTTTTAGATTTTTTTGCGTGCTCGACTCCTAGGGTTTATTTTTTGAGAAGTTAACTTGAGTATTTTATGGTTTTACGTGCCTGAAATCTTGAATTAGAATTTTTAATTAGATGTTTAGGTTTTCAGACATAGTTTTTCAGATGTTCATGGGTGTTGTGTTCCTGGAGGGTTTTATGACTCCTCCTCTCAGTGAAATCAGATGATTTTAGGACTCGTCCCCCTAGCCATAATTCCATTCAACCTTGAGCGATGATATAAAAGTTTGATGGAGTATTTTTCTGCTTAACAGCTATATCAATAACTTCCAAGATGATAGGACAGTATGCCACAGAATTTATCAGTTACCGAAAGTTCAATGACTCCTCCCCACAATGACTTCCAAGGGTTTTATGACTCCTCCCCACAATGAATTCAGATGGTTTTAAGACTCATCTCACTAGTCAGAACTCCGTTCAACCTTGAGCGTAGTTATAAAAGTTTGATGAAGTATTTATCTACTTAACAACTACATTAATAGCCTCCAAGATGATAGGACTGTATGACACAGAATTTATCAGTTTGAAAAAATCATCTTGCGGTGTTCAATTCGAATGTGCTTTTTTATTAATGTCTATGGATCTCGAAGAAATCGACTGTTATCATTGGTTAGTGAACTATAATCTGTATGAGTATGATAAAATCTTGGGGACTACAATATTACGTTTTATAAACAGACTGGGATTCTATGATAGAGTGATTAAACCACTAAATAATGCTGTTCAGGAACTGAGAAATGTCCAGGAGGAAGTCAGTGAAATTTGCAGCTTTTTCGGAGTTGAAGCACTCTACGTAAAGGGCAATGTACCTACAGATAAAGTTTTAATTCAAAAGTGTGACCCTAGTACTCCACTTTTCAATCTAGAAGAGTTTAAGTGTCCTAAATTTGAGGGGGGGGCTATCACCGTCCTCAAGACGAGGTTAGGTTCTTCGCACAGTGGATACCTAAGAACATACCTGATCATGATAAATCTATAAGACATGTTAAAAACTATTCTATATCATGGGACCATCGTTTGTGGATGTTTAAAAGTGAACTCTAAGTACTATTTTTATGTAAACATTTGTTGTTGTTTTTTTTTTCTTTCTCAAAAAAAAAATCTGTTAATACATTTAAGCAATAAGTATCTTTAATCTTAACCCGTCCTTGTTCTTTAGAATAGTTCTATTGTAAGCAAGTAACAAACTCTTTCCTGAAGTCACCTCTTGGATACACAATGCAGAAACTTCATTTAAGAAACTATGAAAAAAAATTGTAAGTAAGTAAGTAACAAATTCTTTCTCGAAATTACCTCTTTGATACACAATACAGAAATTTTTATTAAAGAAATTATGAAAAAGTTGTAAGTAAGTGGCAAATTCTTTCTTGAATTCACCTGCTGGATAAGCAAAGACATTTCGTTCAAGAAATTATGACAAAATTCTAAGTAAGTAACAAACTCTTTATTGTTTACATGACTTGGATACACGATGTAGAAATTTAATTCAAGAAATTATGAGAAAATCGCAAGTAAGTAACTTTTTTCTCTTTATCACAAACAATTGTCACTTAGCTAAATGATGTAGAAATTTAATTCATGAAATTATTAAAAAATTCTCAGTAAGTAACAATTTCTTTCTTGAAGTCAACTCTTGGATACGCAATATGGAAATTTCATTCAAGAAATTATGAAAATATTTGTGAGTAAGTAACAAACTCTTTATTGATTTCACCTCTTGGATATACAGTACAGATACTTTATTCAAGAAATTATGAAAAAATCGCAAGTAAGTAACTTTTTTTTTTCTCTTTATCACAAACAATTTTCACTTAGCTACATGATGTAGAAATTTCATTTAAGAATTATTAAAAAATTCTCAGTAAGTAACAATTTCTTTCTTGAAGTCAACTCTTGGATACACAATTTCATTCAAGAAATTATGAAAAAATTGTAACTAAGTAGCAAATTCGTTCTTGAATTCACACGTTGGATTAACAAAAATACATTTCGTTCAAGAAATTATGACAAAATTCTAAGTAAGCAACAAACTCTTTAATGCTTTCACGAGTTATATATACTATTTATAAATTAAATTCAAGAAATTATGAAAAAAAATTCTCAGTAAGTAACAATATCTTTCTTTAAGTCAACTCGTGGATGCGCAATACGGAAATTTTATTCAACAAATTATGAAAATATTTGTAATTAAGTAACAAACTCTTTATTGATTTCATCTCTTGGATATACAGTACATATAATTCATTCACGAAATTATGAAAAAATCGCAAGAAAGTAACTTTTTTTTTTCTCTTTATCACAAACAATTTTCACTTAGCTACATGATGTAGAAATTTAATTCATGAAATTATTAAGAAATTCTCAGTAAGTAACAATTTCTTTCTTGAAGTCAACTCTTGGATATACAATTTCATTCAAGAAATTATGAAAAAATTGTAACTAAGTAGCAATTTCTTTCTTGAATTCACATGTTGGATTAACAAAAATAAATTTCGTTCAAGAAATTATGAGAAAATTCCCTGATTATCGAAAAATGGGGGAAACATCCTCCAAAAGTCGACAGGAATGCTCCCCACCAGTGCTTTCTCGGATATGTTGAACTTAGCTAAATGATGTAGAAATTTAATTCAAGAAATTATTAAAAAATTCTCAGTAAGTAACAGTTTCTTTCTTGAAGTCAACTCTTGGATACGCAATACGGAAATTTCATTCAAGAAATTATGAAAATATTTGTAAGTTTGTAACTTTTTTTCTCTTTATCACAAACAATTTTCACTTAGCTACATGATGTAGAAATTTAATTCAAAAAATTATGAAAAAATTCTCAGTAAGTAATAATTTCTTTATTGAAGTCAACTCCTGGATACACAATTTAATTCAAGAAATTATTAAAAAATTGTAAGTAAGTAGGAAATTATGTCTTGAATTCACCTGCTGGATAAACGAAGACATTTCGTTTAAGAAATAATGACAAAATTCTAAGTAAGTAACAAACTCTATACTCTAAAAAATGGATAGATTAACAAAATCTAAGTGTTAGAGTGATAATATTCTTAATGGCTTGTTAGCTCAGTTGGTTAGAGCGTCGTGCTAATAACGCAAAGGTCGAGGGTTCGATCCCCTCACGACCCATAGTTTTGACTTTCGTATGCTAACTCCATAAGTTATTTTAGGGATGTATTTTATCTCAACAAGCAACGTCGACAGCGCTTTATTTCATTTTTTAAGGTTCATTTAGACGAGGTTACGTGCGCGCACATAACCTCGTCTAAATGAACCTTAAAAAATGAAATAAAAGCTATGTCGACTTTGCATATTTTATTCAACATATCCGAGAAAGCACTGGTGGGGAGCATTCCTGTCGACTTTTGGAGGATGTTTCCCCCATTTTTCGATAATCAGGCAATTTTGTTATAATTTCTTGAACGAAATGTATTTTTGTTAATCCAACATGTGAATTCAAGAAAGAATTTGCTACTTAGTTACAATTTTTTCATAATTTCTTGAATGAAATTGTATATCCAAGAGTTGACTTCAAGAAAGAAATTTTTCTTTCTTGTCATAAAACCCTCCAGGAACCGGAACACCCATGAACATCTAAAATACTATGTCTGAAAACCTAAACAGCTAAATAAAAATTCTAATTAAAGATTTCAGGCACATAAAACCATAAAATACTAAAGTTAACTTCTCAAATAATAAACCCCAGGAGTCGAGCACGCACGAAAATCTAAAAAACCTAGGTCTGAAAACCCTAAAATGAAATTTAGAATGAATTGAAATTTTTTTATTTATCCAGGAGGCGAATTCAAGAAAGAATTTGTTCCCATGTGTCTGACAATAGATGTATATAAATTCCTTTTCTTACATCTCCGACGTTTTATTAGACATTCTAAACGTTTGATATGCTAGCTTACTCTAAAAATAATGAACACATAACAATATAATGCATAATATATTTTTAATGAAATAATACTATGTAGAATATTATTACAAAAAATATATTATGATACATTATTAATATCAATGATTAACTTTTGACATTTTGAATCTGTTCCATAAAATAGTTCACCATGTTCTCTCTTGATATTATAGCTATTGTCTTTTCTTAGTTCGTAATCAGTAGAATAATCATTATTCCATTTTGAGTCACACACAATTTTACTAGTGTCTCATCAACAGGCTCAATATTATTTTCGTCTTTGGTATTATTTGGTTCAATGATCGTTTGAGCAATGACAGTAACGTTTACTGGTGCGTTGTTTTTCATCAATTCATCTTTATATTCCATCGTGATATTTTCTGACAATGCCCTTTTTATTTTTCTGGCAATTTCACTGTCTATCATCACATTATTTTTACACAGGTAACAGTTTCGGCACGTAGACAAGATATGGTTTACGATATTAGCAGAAGAGTATGCCTTTCTTTTATTGATCTTCCGTTGAATGCTAATACCCGAAAAGTGACGATTGGATGTATCAGTAGGTAATGTGTCACCTGCAACAGTAGCAAGGAGTTGTCCTCTATCATCAATGATTATTTTTATGTTGGCATTCTCTTTGAGTGCAATCATCTCTGGAGATCTCAATCTCGCATAACCACCAACATAAGAGTTGAATTTTTTCGGTATTCCAAAGAAATTTAATTCCTTACTGTCATGACAATGCATGCCTACATTTCCAATAGTGCTACCACCTGTACTTGTTTCAAAGTTTAAATATTTCTCTTTGTCAGCATTCAATGCTACAATAACCTTGTTATGTAAACACACTTTATTAAAATGTTCCATATTCACTTTTTTTTTAAAGATATGACTTATGTGTTTATCATCCCACTGCGTAAAAAATACTGATTTAATACATGCAATAGATTAGGTAGTGTCAATAACCTGCGATAGAATACCAGTGGGAAAGTTACATCGTGTCTCTGACCAATCACAGCGCGTAATTGTTAGAACTGTAAGCATATTTTGACATTTTAAGTTATGTACAAAAAGCTATCATCTTGGAAGTTATTAATGTAGTTGTTAAGCAGAAAAATATTTCATCAAACTTTTATATCTTCGCTCAAGATTGAATGGAGTTATGGCTAGGGGGATGAGTCCTAAAACCATCTGAATTCATTGTGAAGAGGAGTCATAAAACTCCTGGAAGTCATTGAGGGGGGGGGGAGTCATTGAACTCTCGGTAACTAATAAATTCATTAAACTTCCCAAAAAAAAAATCACACGGAATATCCACGCTTTTTGAACGAACACCGTGTAAAGAAAAAATCCAAACGGCCTAAAACAATAGAGCCCCCCTCAAACCCCGTAACGTCATTCTAAAAGGTATAAAAATTATTTATTTAACAGATATCCTCGCCTTCAATTGAACGGGAAAAATATAAGAATTATTTATTTAACAGAAATTCTCGCTTTTTTGAACGAACACCATGTAAAGAAAAAATCACACTGGCTTAAAACAACAGAGTCCTTCAAACGGAACTTTGAAAATCAAGAGAATGTAAAAGTTACAAGGTAAACCACGGCCCCTTTGGGAGCCTAGAGAACCTTTGAGGACCGGGGGTTCCTTCGGGGTGGGGGTGGGGGGCTCGGAGCCCTTTGGGGTTGTGGTAAGGGACCTCACGGCTAAACCACGACAAAGCACTACTCTCGTGGAACTCAAGTCACATTTAACTCAACCCCCATGGAACTGACGTCCCCTTGTAACTGAACCCCAATACAACCGAAACTTCTGAACAAGTGTATCCCCGTTAACTGAACCCACGTAAAACAACAGCGTCCTTCAAACGGAATTTTGAAAACCAAGAGAATGTAAAGGTTACACGGAAACCCCGGGCCCGTTGGGGAGCCTAGATAACCTTTGAGGCCGGGGGGGGTCGTGGGGGGTGGGGGGGGGGGGATCGGAGCCCTTTGGGGTTGTGGTAAGGGACCTCACGGCTAAACCACGACAAAGCACTACTCTCGTGGAACTCAATTCCCATTTAACTCAACCCCCGTGCAACTGAATCCCCCTTGTAACTGAACCCCTGTATAACCGAAACCCCCGTGCAACAGTATCCCCATTAACTGAACCCCCGTACATCAACCGAGTCCTACAAACGTATATTGTAAAATCAATAGAATGTACAATTTACATGGTAAACCCCGGCTCCTTTGGGGGCCCAGAGAACCTTTGAGGACGGGGGGGTTCCTGCGGGGTTGGGGTGGGGGGATCGGAGCCCTTTTGGGGTTGTGGTAAGGGACCTCACGGCTAAACCACGACAAAGCACTACTCTCGTGGAACTCAATTCCCATTTAACTCAAGCCCCGTGCAACTGAATCCCCCTTGTAACTGAACCCCTGTATAAGGGAAACCCCCGTGCAACAGTATCCCCTATAACTTAACCCCCCTAAAAAAACAGAGTCCTTCAAACGTAACTTTGAAAAGCACGAGAATGTAAAAGTTACACGGTAACCCCCGGCCCCTTGGGGGGTCTTCAGACCCTTTGTGGACCGGGGGGTACCTTCGGGGCTGGGGTGGGGGGATCGGGGCCCTTTGGGGTTGTGGTAAGGGACCTCACGGCTAAACCACGACAAAGCACTACTCTCGTTGAACTCAATTCCCATTTAACTCAACCCCCGTGCAACTGAACCCCCCTTGTAACTGAACCCCGTGTATAACCGAAACCCCCCGTGCAACTGTATCCCCTTTAACTGAACCCTCGTTCCACTCACCCCGCCATGCAACCCCATCCCCCACAAAACACTTTTCAGCCATTTCTTTTTAAATTGACAATATTTTTCAAACGTTACTTATGTATTATACAGACCACATTAGCGAGGTAAAGCTAGGTCAAGTCACAGTGTCATTCTATCGTTACTTTTCAATTAAGCTATTGAATACTTTCTAGCACTGTGTCTTGTAAGCGTCAAATCTATTAAGTATCTGAGCTTATTCTTTGTATTATTGATGCAAGCATCTCATTCTTTAATTACCCGTGAGGAACTCTTAACCTTCGCAATACCTTTACACAAATATCTTTTCGCAAAAAAAATTCGCAAATCTCGTAAACTAAAGAAGTAATTACCCTTTTCAAAAACATTAGTCCTTTTATTAATGAACCCATGAAACGAAACCAGTCTTATAGCATCACACATTCTCGCTCCTAGTTCCAAAAATGGAATGCATGTAGCGTTCGTATTAATATTTTTAAAAACATATTAGCCAAGTTAAAAAAAAAACAAACTACAACTAAACTTACAGATTAATGACAGCGTATTTAACCTAAAAAATATTCAAATACTAATCACCAATCAAGTTGTACTCGCTCTTCTTGGCAGGCACATTACCTTAGTAACCCCAATTACTTGAAAATATACACGCATATCCATGCCTCAGGCTTGTGAAAGTGCATGTAAGTTTTCAATCTTATATGCCCTTACTACTGCCATGTTAATCCTTAATTTATTTACCCTCAGCCATGCTGTAATTCTATTAACTGATTCCTTCATGGAAATCTGCAGCAGCTCTGCTGTCTTAGCTGTGCTAATGGCTGTTGTGTCATCAGAAAAAGTGAAACTGTTTCATTAGTCGGGTTTACCGTTAGTTCATTTATTCTATAGCAAAAATTATTCAGACAATTTGGTAAATCATTAATAAATATCAAGAATAATATAGGACCGAGAACTGATCCTTGCGGAACACCTATTTCAATACGCTTTCTTTCGGAAGAAGTATCATTTAGTTGGACATACTGATAACGATTACTTAAAAAACTTCTTAAAAAATTTAATGATTTACCCCTCAAACCATACACCTCACACTTCTTAAGTAGAAGTTCATGATCCACAGTATCGAAAGCTTTCATCAGATCTAAAAATATAGCACCTATTTTGAAACCTTTATCTAACACATCATTAATAATAGTTGTCAAATAAATCATCGCCTGTTCTGTTGTCCTTTTTCTACGGAACTCAAATTGTGTCTCTACCAGTAACTTATGATCCTCCAAAAAACTCATCATTCTCATACTAACACACTTCTCTAAAACACAGGAAATAATGGGTAAAACAGATATCAGTATATAATTTCCTGGGTCATTTTGAATGCCACCCTTATGAATTGGGGTTATACGGGCAACTTTAAAACAATCTGAGAATTTTCCTTGACGAAAACACTCATTCATTAACCCACATAAAACTTCAGCTATAACAGGAAAAATACATTTAAGTGTTTTTAGAGTAATATGATCGCTACCAGATGAATTACTACGCAACCCATAAATAATTTTTTTAATTTCATCAACTGTTAGAAGTCTAAGGTGAAGAAACACATCAATGGGGTCCCTCAGTAAGGACTCGGACGTTGGGTCACCACTATCAGGCACAACTGACATAGCTAAATTCAGACCAATATTCGAAAAATAACTCTGAAACTCATTGCATATGACCTTTTCAGAATTCAAAGTATTTCCCATTAAACTAACTAATTCATCAGGTACACTATTTATTTTTATTCCAATTACATCTTTTATTAGCCCCCAGGTTTTCTTAGTGCATCCTTTTACCTCCCTAAATTTTTTCTCAAAATATTTCTTTTTTTCATTTCTTAAAATTGTATTCCACCTATTTCGATAAATTTTATATAATTGCTTATTTTCTTGTGTCGGGTTAATTATTTGAGCTCTAAACAATTTATCTCTTACATTTATTTGCTTCAAAATCAAAGGACCAATCCAAGGTTTTTTACTTGAGTGCTTTCTATTAAACGGTTTCAATATGACACTTGACTTATCAAGCTCTGCAACTTTTCATAAAATAAAACAAACTTTGAATTTGCGTCCTGAACTTCGCCTAGAACATCGTACCAATCCACCTTTTCTATATCATTTTTAAGTTTTACCATCGCACTTTTACTGATCACTGGAATCCTTGATTTTATGCCTTTAACCACCTTCGTGACAGTTCTACAGCTAGCTGAAACTCCAAAGTGGTCAGATACATCATTGATAAGGACCCTGGGAAGACTCAAGGGTATATTAGAAAGGATATTATCCAGAAGCTTAGCTGATGTTCCCGTAATTCTTGTAGGGATATTTATACAAGGATGCAACCCATTGGATAAACTTCTATTAATAAATCCAGTGCTAGCAGATGACTGATCAATAAGGTCAATATTAGAATCTCTCATAATAAAACATGGCATAGAGTTAATCGGAAGTTTCATTAATTGTTCTTCAAATAGGTCCATAAAGTCTTGGAGCAGGCTCTGTGGAGGTCTATATACTACAAAAATACAAAATTCAAATTCTCTCTAGTTATATGTAAAACAAAACACTCGCAAACTTTCTCTCTATATATTGTAAGATCTTCTCTTATTGAAACCTTATAATCAGCCTGAATGTAAGCTGCTAGGCCTCCATGTTGGTAATACTCGTGATTCCTTACATATAAATTATACCCAGGGATATGTAGTAATTGTGAGTTATTATCATTTAACCACGTTTCAGTTAAAGCGATTACCTGAAAGACATTAGTATTTATTAACTATGATAAAAAATTATGCGCAGAATTCAATCCCTGACAATTCAAATGAAAAATGTTTAGGCCAAAATGGCCCCTATCAGAATACAAGGGTAGTGTTTCCTCTTTAAAAATATACCTTGATGGTTCATTTGTGAAAATCTCAGTGGCATTAATATCTAAATTTATATTTATCCTTTGATTAAACTGGCTGGAAAAATCAACCCTTCGACTTTCAAGTTGCAGGACATTGCAGTTCCCAGGAGGAAAAACGATATCTCTAACCATCATCAATAAAAGTTAATGTATGTGACGGTAGAGGGTGGCGGTGGCGAAAAAAATCATTATCTACTAAACATATACCTAGACCTAGATAAATAAAAAAAAAAATAACAAAATATATTCCGGCAAAGCGGACATACAATTTAAAAAAGCACATTATTGCAAGCTTCATGACACAAAGCAAAACCATTCAAAGACATCAGCCCGCTACCACCCACTCAAAATAATTTCACATTAACAAACATTTTAAATTATTTACTCAAAAATAAAAATTAACATTAACCCAAACATTTCAAATTCATCACTATCAACTTTTCCATATCTATTTGATTAAACCGAGCGAAAAAGAAAAGATAATTAACCAATAAGTAAACTAAACACATTCAATAAAACACTCATTTTTTAGCACCTCTGGAAGCTGTGGAGGGAGGAGGCTTATGTGCAAGTTCCTCAATCTATTCATCACACGTAAACTTCACTTTCGTACCACCCGGACGTTCAAACTGAAGATATGGTGGAACTGTGTTTGATACCCATGAAATTATACCCATCGTTTTAAGACACAATTTTTTTTCATATAGTTTTTTTCTTGCCTCTCTCACAGAAAATGGGGCATCATCACTCACATAAATGTTTCCCTGGTTTGCTATATTTCTTCCTTTAAGCTTCTTCCCATTTTTAAGGATTTCAATCTTGTTTCCACGGTTTTTTACATTAACCTTAAAATATTTCTTATCCTTTTTTATTGCAACAACTGAAAAATGGGGTATCACTGGTAAATTTAGTCCATCCGTACATATCTCGGTAAACATATGTTTGGCTTGATCTTCATCCTCACAGACTGCATTCCATACAACCAAATTATTTTCGTTAGGCTGATACTCTGCAGCCATAAGCCTATCAGACATACATAGGGTCGTTTCTTTAAAATATTTAACTTCTGACTGCAGGTTAAAATTATCATTTTTCAACAAAGGAATGTCATTTTCTACAGCATTTGTACAAGACTTAATCCCGGAGAATTCAGACCTTAGGGCTAATTGCTCTGATTCAATTGCTTTTATTTTATTTTCTACTACAATGAATCGCTGTTCAATTGATTGGACTGAGCTATGAGTTTCACGCATAATGTTCATCATCTTTGCAAATTCCTCTGATAGTCTCATTAACGAAACCTGAGTTGTCACTGGCTTCCGAATATATCTGGATTTCCTGACGTATTTGGGGTACTTGTGGCAATATCCTCGCTAGAATCAATATCTGGACGACTCCTTTTATTTTTTTTCTTGCCCATCTTAACTTAGTAATAGCTAAAATTGACTTACTGGCAAAAGAAGAAGCCACCAGTCCTAAATCAGTCCTTTTCCCCCACTTTACTATTCCTTTAATCTCATATCACGAATAATTTGAGCCTTAAATCACTTTGGAGGAATATCAGCTAATCATTTCGATTGTTGAGTTTTATTTAGGGAAAGGCTTTTATTTTCAGATTGTCTTTTATCAGATTGTACAAAGTTTTCATTATATCACAGCATGCAGATAATTTAGCAATAATCCATCGTCATTCATTTCATTAAGTGATTCATAGAGTGGGCGATAGCAAGCAATACGGTCTTAACCGGTTGAGCAATGAATCATGACTGAAAAGGTTAAAATGGTACACACATGATGGTAAGAC
This sequence comes from Artemia sp. Qi Xiang Cuo, assembly GCF_049724085.1. Lineage (NCBI taxonomy): Eukaryota > Metazoa > Arthropoda > Branchiopoda > Anostraca > Artemiidae > Artemia > Artemia sp. Qi Xiang Cuo. The sequence continues at coordinate 69,277,405 of NC_142799.1, read as the reverse complement.
AGCTAACCTTATTGATTATGTTACTGTAAACTGAAGACTGAGTGGATCGATACAAGATACTAGGGTATGTAGAAGTAATGTTACGGATGTTAAAAGTAAAGATCACCAACTGGTTTTCAGGGTTATTCTGAAGCTGAAATGTGGGAAGGATAACTACCTTCCGGGAACCTATGACGTTGGTAGACTCCAAGATGAGAATTTAAAAAAATTCCAGGAACAGTTGAATACCAAAGTGGGGAGTTTAAAATTTGAAAATGTAGAAGATGGATGGAATAATTTTAGCAAAAGAGTTTGTGAAGTCACTGATGGTATCTTGGGGGGAAAAAATAGAAACACAGCTAGGAATATTAGTGAAAATGCTCTATGCTTGATAGAGAGGAGGAGTGAAAAGTGGTCAGGGTAACCACCCCCCTTTCATGTTCCACTTTAGATGCCCTCTTTCAAAGACATCTCATCAAAAATTAGAAACCACCATCTTGTCCAAAATAGTCTAAAGTTTAAATAACTATGCGTCTTGGGATGACACAACCCCCACAGCCCCTGGGACAAAGGCTGTATGTTATGCACGTTGGCCATTGTATACATAAGTAAGGGTTGTTATAGGGAAAAGGTGCATGTTTGATCCTGTGTCTCCAAAAACGCCATATCTAAAGAACGGCTGAGGGTATTAAGTTGAAATTTTCCAGTTATATTGACAGGGATGTTGAAGAGTGATCGGAGGGCAACCAATCCCCCTCTCCATTTTTTGATGCCTTCCTCACCACTAATAGAAAACTTTAAAAAACAATTTGTTCAAAATAATCAAAAGGTCTAAAAATTATGCGCCTGGGGATTTCATTCCCCCAAGCCACCAATTATACGATTTGCCCATTTTTCACATGCAGGATTTATCATTGGGAATGGGGAGGGGAATTTGATCCTGGGTGTGTTGGAAAAGCCTAATGGTATTGAGGTGAAATATCGAGGAATATTTAGGGGGTTTAGGGGAACTAAATCAAATGACATTATGCGCATTTAGGTTATCAAAAAGGAGTTTCTGCAATATTTTAGGAACGGGTTAGGGTATTAACTTCAAACTTTCAGGGCCACTACAACTGCTAATGCTCCTTTGACTACAACTGCAACCACTTGTGACTGCGAGTATTTGTGACTGCTACTGCAACTACCTGTGACTACGACTAAGCCTTTTTGTAACGTCAACTGCTTTCAACTGTATGTGACGATTTGCGACTATGACTACGACTACTTGCAACTGTGACTATTCCAGCTGTGACTACTACTAATTGGGACTGGGACTACTTTTGCTTGCGACTACTTCCAGGGAATTTCGAGGGGGATATTGAACAAAATCAAGACACACCATTTGCATGCCGGTTTTCAAAAAAGCATATCAGCAATATCTCAGGGATGGCTTAGGGTATTAAATTTTAACTTTTGGAGCATGTTCAGGGGAACGTTAGAGTGAAGCCAAACATTTCCCACTTTCTCACTGATTCCCCAAATTCCAAACTGCCCGCTTTTTCAATGCTGATCAAAATTTTGAAAAAGAATATTTTATTAAAAATAGTCAAAAGGTCTAATAACTATGCTTCCACGGATGCCAAGACCTCCACAGCCCCCGGGGCAAGGGTTATAATTTATTCAGTTTGCCCATTTCTTAGACACAGGATTTTATCATTGGATAAGGGAGAGTGTTTGATCCTGGGTGTGTCCGAAAAAGCTAAGGTTGCTAAGGTGAGACTTTAGAGAGGTTGAGTGGGATGCTAAAATAAATAAAACGACACTGAAAGCATCTAGACTATCAAAGGGGTGAATCTGTAATATCTTCATAACGGTTAAGAGTATTTATTTGAAACTTTCAGGACCCCTACTACTGACTGCTACTATTCCCACTGCTACGACTACAGCTCCGACTAGTTATGACTGCAATTGTGACTACTTGCGACTGCGACAGTAACTAATTTTAAAATCGACTACTTCTAATTGCGACCGCCTTTAATATATGTTAAGGGGGGTGTTGAACAAAGTCAAAACGCACTATGCATGATCTTTGTCAAAAGAGTGCATCAGCAACTTCTCTGGAACGATGAAGAGATTAAATTGAAACTTCATGGGTACGTTGAAAAAGGGTTTGGAGGGCAAAGGGTCCCCTTGTCTATTTTTAAATGCCACCCCCCCCCCCCTCCCCAGAACTGACTAAAATTCTTAAATAGCTACATTGTTCAAAACAGTCAAAAAGTCTAATAATTGTTCTAAAGCGCGGAAGCTCCGAAAAACAGAGGAAGATTTACTAGATGTTTTCCAGACAAATTACCTAAGGATTGTTTTGGGTACCGGACTGACGGGCCATATCTCAAACAGTAAGCTTTACCAAAACTGTGGTTCAATCTCGCTTTCTAGGGCTATAATGAGAGTAAGGTTGAGATGAATGAAGGATGACAGATTGCCAAGGATTGTCCTTGTCGGCCAACCATCTCAGACCAAACGACAATCAGGTCATGCCCGAATGGGGCGGGAGTAGGCTACGTCGTAAGAAAAGAAATAAGGAAAGTGGGTACTTCCTGGAAATATGTATAGAGGGAGGCTTTGAATAGATTGGGATGGGGAGGAAGGTGTGTAGCTGTGTTTGCCTTAGGCGGCTTGCTGCTAAAGTGAGGTATTAGTAGTAGCAGTAGTACAAAATCTTCTTAGGCTCGTAATTTTCCGTCGGTAACCTTAAACGTAGTGAATTTTATAATAGAAAACACTGTAAAAAGCCAATTCTTTTATTTATAATTTGTAATCATTTTTTTAAGAGTTTTGGTTATTATTACACAAGTGGCTCCTTCCTTATAGTTCGTTGCCATGGACCACACTGTTCAAAAAGCTTGCGGTACTGGTGCATTATATGGACATTTTGATATATTGTACAAGGAAACCAAACCAGTCAAACAGGCTATTGTCAAGAGACCGCTGTACATAAATGACTGCAAAGTCGTGGTTTCTCAATGATTTACAATATTTAAACAATTTTTTTGTGGTTTAAGGGAGAATAAGGTACCTTGGTTAGGTTACGTATTTTATATATGCTATGCTTTACCCCCCCCCCCCCCTAATGTGTAAATATATAGCCCAAATTTATTTATAAACTATTATATATTCATCCTACTTTATTTTATTTCGTTAGCATTAACCAAACTTGACTTTTTAGAAGTATCCATATAATGCACCAGTATTAAACTTACTTTTCCCGTTTTTTTTCCTAGCCTGAAGTATATACGGATGTTAATACAAACATAATGACATATTGTTTGGAACTAGTGACAGCTTTTATGCTCTAAAACCAGGAAACGAGATGAGACTTCAGAGCCGTCCTCTGAAGGACGGCTCTGAACCAAACAATCTCACTCCTTCTTAACTGTTTCAACATCCCACCAAAACAATTCCAGTGAACATGCTTACTTTAAACTGATACAGGGGTTACCCTTATTAAACATCCTGTCAATGATGTGACTGCATACATTACTCTATGCTAGTCGTTTACACCAAGACAGTCTGGAGGGTGGACACACATCGATTCTCGTTGCAAAAAAAAAAAGTTCTTGGTTTGTTGCAAAAACAAGCTACACTCCTTCTATATCTCATTGCAAATTTTTTAGCGAAAAGGTTGGTATTCTGGACCTTTTTTGAAACAAAATAATAAAACAAGGTTCTATCCTCCACAACTGCATCTCTAAATTTTTATCAGAGAAGTAGGTATCTTTCAACTATTTTTAAACCGGAATCATCCTCAAACTTCCAATCTTGAAAAAGTGGAAAAACGTTTATGTGAAAAAAATTGGAAGCATAAAACAGTACCATCCTTATAATTATGTTCCCAAACTCTTCCCCGGAGGTTTAAAATTAACCTTCCCGTTTCCCCTCCCCTCCCATCCCCATTAATCACGATAACAGCAGTAGCTGCAACCTAGTCAAGAGCGAATCACAGCCCATAGTAGCCAAAAGTTAAAAAACTCGTTTAAAAGAAAATACCTATGTAAAAAAAATTTACATCTGACATTGATTCAGGAATGGTAACTATTATTTCGGCTCGTCTTAACAGTAAAAGTTTATTGCGAAAAGAAATTTATAGTGATTTCGAAAAAATTATGAAACCTTTCAAAAACGGCGTCAGATCAAACTGAAAAGTTTACCATTGGAATCAGCACGGTCGAAAACCTAGATGTGGGAGATTACAACCCCATTCGTTGAGTAACAAGGGGAATTACTTTTTTGCATGGGTAGCACTGATCTGTCTTCCGTCTTTTTTTTTCCTAGCAAGGCTAGGGGTAACCAGAACATCATAGAGAGATATGTAATAGCTTATTCAAATGGAAATTAAATTTTTTAGTGCCCTTTTTACGTGACCAAAAATACAGGAGGGCAACTAAACCCCTCCCCCTCTCCCTTAAGGCCCCCTCCCCCCAAAGTCATCCAATTGCAATTTTGAGATAGCAATTTTGTTGAAAATAGATCAAAGGCCAAATATTTTTGGTTTTGGTGAGGATATGACCTTCCTTAGTCCCTGGAGAAAGGGCTGCACACTGTGTCGGTATCGGATATTTTGATGCCACGCGTATCAGTATTGGCGTATTGTTATTGGGCGTATTGGTATTTCAGGTATTTAGACAGACTTTTGAATAATTCATAAAAAAGATATTGCTCATATCTGCGTCCTTCCTATAAATTCAACCATCAGTAAGTTCCAAATGGCACTAAAAACGGTACTTTTGGTGCCATGGTTCAAGTTGAAAAGCTGGGGCTAGTGAGCTACCAGTACTTTTTAGAGTGACGTGTAATGGCTCATTTGAAATCTATTGCGCGTATCTAACTGATGTTTATCAATTCTACCATCCGTAAGTGTGATATAGCACTAAAATCAATAATTTTGATGTCACTTCTTAAGTAGAAAAGCCTGGAAGTATAAACGAAATCATCATTGTAATAATTATGGTCCAAAACCCGTAACTGGAGGTTTGCAAGAACAACCCTGGTGAGTTCTTCCTCTAAGCTCTCTCAACAAGCTACGCAGTTCAGGTACTAACACTAATATATCAAATCTCTTTGTTAGAGGCGTGGTTCTGTTGGAACAACTTTGAAATAGATTGTCTTTTGATTCAAAAGGGAATAGAGGTCATCCAGTTCATGGTTTGCAATGACATTCTGAGTAGATATCTAAATCCGTACCCCCACGAATGACGTAATTTTGTCAAAATCCTGTGTGGGGAGGGGGGTCCAAGTTGGAGCCAATTTCCCAAATCAAGTGAAAATGACGGAGAAAACTGAAAAACTAGATGTATAGTAATAAAACTGATAAAGATATACCAAAGAAAGCTGACCTGTTTCACTGGATGCTTGAATTATGCAGGCATATCTTAGTTTCGACAACATTTTTGGAGAAATCAAATTTCAGCTGGAAGGGGAGGGGGGCAAACTGGGACATGGAGCGAAACTAAGGTCTGGAAGGCGAAGTTGTCTCCTCTGCTCCATAGCAAATTACGCCCCCAACCCTATGCCACTAAGTGGTTGGAGAAGTGTATGCATGCTGTTCTGGAACCACTCAAAGTTGTATATTAAAAGAAGGATTACATATTGTTATACTTACTTATTCAAATTATTTACTTGAAAATTCGACCGTAATATTCTCTCCATACGTAAGATTGTGCATCCAAAGAGGAAGACAGACAAATGAAGTCAGTTCTGTAGGAGAATTCAGGTAATTCTTCCCAAAATTTTTGAAATGAAAACAAACTTAGTTTGTAATACCATTCATCGTACCTACAAAAGAAATGATCTTTTTTGAAATTTCAATTCATTTCTGAGTAACGAGTGGCTTTTTATTTAGGGGCAGGTCAAATGAATCCCTAAGCCTAAAGGCACATTTCTGTTCAGCCAGCAAAATTTTCCACAAGTATGTCGATATACAAACTTATTCGCTCAGTTAACCTTTTGTGTCGAAGCTATTCGCCTGAAGCTACTCTCTTAAGTGTGACTAAATTTGATTTTTTTAAACAAATAATAAGAAATCTTTTAATTATTATTTTTTTTTACAAAAAGAAACGACACTATGTTTAGATTTTTTTCCCCACTCTAAACTTATTTTTTCCTTCAATTCTTGTACGGCTTCTGTACGGCTTCTTAGTTCAGCTCCTTAATAAGGTTTGATGCGTCTTATCTCCCCTAGATTGGAGGTGACTAGAAATTATATAAATAACTGGGTTTTCAAATGAAACTAAGGAAAAACATAAAAATTAAAACGAACAGATATTATTCCGTATAAATAGAAAAGGTCATAGCAGTGTTGTTTCTAAATTAAATTTTAATCAAAAACGAGCATAGATTAATTCAAAAAAAAGTTTTTCCAAGGGAATAAAAGAGTGAAGTTAAAACTTAAAACGAACAAAATTTATTACTTCATAGCCTATGCAGCATATCAACAAAGTTAATGGAAATAAATCAATTGGTGATATTTCCCTGTATTTTTAGGATTACAGAAAACTAGTGCTTTACTGAAAACACAAAACAATATAAGAGTTTTGGTACGGCAAAAGTAAACCTTTTAGGGACACTTTTAATAGTATAAAAGTAAAGCATTTTTAGATTATTGATTTTTTGTTTAATTTGGCATCACTTCTGCACAATGAGCTCAGTTCAATGATTGACTGTAGTTTTGGATCGGAAAAGGAAATTTTATGATTATTTTGTAGACAAGTTCGAAGTAAAGGAATCTTATTAGTATTAGGACTACAAGCTCGCTTTAGAATTTGTGTCGCAACTTACAATCCTCCGTTTTATAGAGAGAAATAACTGGATTTCCAGAGTTCATATTACGGTTTATATGTTCTTCATTTCGAGCAATACTAGGTGAGGCCAAGATGTTACCTGATAAATCAATCCTTTATTTCATATGCTGTGTAATGACTTTAAACTTATTATTTTATGCCTAAGCTTTCAAGATAATTTTAATTTTATACTAAAAGTTACTGATGTTACAGCTCTTGTACGACTATGAAAAGCATTATAGATTAGTTCGTTGTTGTGAGGCTACGTATTTATTTTTGACTCCTATTAAATAAAAAAAACAAGTTTTTTTGACTGAAAGTAAGGACGACATTAAAACTTAAAAATAACATAAATTGGTCCCTATGCGACAAAAGTTGTCTCATTCTCACCACTTTGCTCTTTGCGCTAAAGTTTTTTATTGTTTTAAAAAATGAAGTTGAGAGAGAGTCAAACTTTAGCGTAAAGAGCAAGGCGTTGAGGAGGGGACAGCCCCTTTCATATACGGAATAATTTCTGTTCGCTTTAAGTTTTAATGTCGCTCCTTACTTTCAGTTAAAAAAACTTGTTTTTTTTATTTAATTTTTGAACGTTTTGGAATAAATGCAGGTTTTGATCTTGGCTCGCAGTAGATGAATAATTAAAACAAAATTTTCATATTAATTTACTTTTATTTGGTTAAATGGCTTTCTCGAAACTTGTTTCATTTTATTTACGAACGTTTTTATTAGTAATAAATATACGTAACTTACAAATTAACTTACGTAACGAACATCTATATTCATATATTTTTAATACGTATATTAGGGGGTTCGACCCTTAGTCAATACCTTGCTCTTTAAGCGAAAGTTCGAATTTTGTTCCAATTCTTTAAAAATGACCGCTTAATCACACAGGCCTTTAATTAGAATAAATATATATAATTAAATTACTAAAAAATCTTTGTCTTAATGAGTGTAGTTTTAACTAGGGGGAGAACCCAAACGTATATGTAATATTTTCTGTTTGTTTAAAGTTTTGATTTTGCTGCTATTGCAGTTGAAAAACTTGTTTTTTTATATTTAATTTCTGATTTTTTTTAAAATAATGCTGGGAAGTCCGGCGTCCCCTTCATAGCAATGTCCCTTCCCCCATGAAAACTTCATTCATGGAAAGATCCTCCCACACAGCCCCGGGCCCCCCCCCCACCACCACCAGGAAAAATCTCCCCTGAAAACGTCTGTACTGCATACTTCCCAATAACCAATACTATATGTTAACATTGGGTAAAGTTCATAACTTTCAGCCCTCCTCCCGGGAACTTCGGGGGATTAAGTCATTCTAAAAGACATTCTAAAAGATATAATATTTTCGAACATGCTGAACAAAATGGCTATCTCAAAATTTTGATCAGGCGACTTTGGGAAAAAAAGAGCGTGGGAGGGGGCCTAGTTGCCCTCCATTTTTTGGTCACTTCAAAAGGGCACTAGAACTTTTAATTTCCATTCCAATGAGCCCTCCCACGATATTCTAGGACCTCTGGGTCAATACGATCACCCCTGGGAAAAAAAAAATAAAATAAAAAATAAACACGCACCAGTGATCTTTCTTCTGGCAAAAAATGCAAAATTCCACATTTTTGTAGATAGGAGTTTGAAACCTCTACAGTAGGGTTCTCTGATACGCGGGATATGATGGTGTGATTTTCATTAAGGTTCTATAACTTTTAAGGGGTCTTTCCCCTTTTTTTCCAAAATCAGCCAAATTTTCTCAGGCGCGTAACTTTTGATGGTTTCAAAAATTTCAGCATTAAAATCCGATTCTTTTGATGTATCTATTTGTATCAAAATACCGTTTTCTAGAGTTTCGGTTACCACTGAGCTGGGTCCCAATAACCAATACTATATGTTAACATTGGGTAAAGTTCATAACTTTCAGCCCTCCCCCTGGGGGATTCGAGGGATTAAGTCATGCTAAAAGACATAGTTATAATATTTTCGACCATGGTGAACAAAATGGCTATCTCAAAATTTTGATCGGGTGACTTTTGGAAAAAAATGAGCGTGGGAGGGGGCCTAGTTGCCCTCCATTTTTTTTTTGTCACTTAAAAAAGGCACTAGAACTTTTAATTTCCGTTCCAATGAGCCCTCCCACGATATTCTAGGACCACTGGGTCGATACGATAACCCCTGGGGAAAAGAAAAACAACAAAAAAACAACAAAAAAACAAATAAACACGCATCCGTGATCTTTCTTCTGGCAAAAAATGCAAAATTCCACATTTTTACAGATAGGAGCTTAAAACCTCTACAGTGGTGTTCTCTGATACGCTGAATATGATCGTGTGATTTTCATTAAGGTTCTATAGCTTTTAGGGGGTCTTTCCCCCTTTTTTCGAAAATCAGGCAAATTTTATCAGGCTCGTAACTTTTGATAGGTAAGATTAAACTTGATGAAACTGATATATTCGAAATCAGAATTAAAATCTAATTCTTTTGATGTATCTATTGATATCAAAATTCTGTTTTTTAGAGTTTCGATTACCATTGAGCCGGGTCGCTCCTTACTTACAGTTCGTTACCACGAACTGTTTGAAACCAATATTCCTGTTTTTATACTCGGCTTTTGTGTTTTCGGTAAAGCGCTAGTTTTCTGTAATCCTACAAAAATGGGGAAATATCCCCAGTTGATTTATTTGCATTAGTTTTATTGATATATGTTAGATAGGCTGCGAAGCAATAACTTTTGTTCGTTTTAAGTTTCAATTTCGCTTTTTACTTCCCTCGGAAACACTCTGTTATTTTAAATTAATCTATTCGACTGGCCAAAGCAGGGCTATGGCAGCTCTAACTCCCCACCACCACCCCAGCGCTAAGGTTTATCAACTAGGCAAGTATTTGGAAACTTTTTTGAACTGGAATCATGCAAGGATTTTCACTTTTTGCAATTGTAGATACAAAGTGGGCCCATGGCCCTTAAATCAACATTTGAATAGGATGTACCCAGAACCTCGGGAAAATTTTGAAGTTGTCGGGAGGGGGGCTTGTGACTTTTCCTGCCAATTTGTAAATTAAGCGTCAAGTAGACCTATACCCTCTGCCAAAGGAACGGAGGGAGCCAATTTTCAGGGTCATTCCAAGGACTATCTGCCTCCCGTACTAAAGTGCAATTTCCATTTTAAAACTGAGATGAATATAGCTGAAGTTCAGGAGATTTGCTCGAAAGAGTTTGAGACAACTGGCTTCCTTGGGAAAAGTTTCTTTGGATTTTAGTCCCTACCGAATTCGACTGAATTCCAGCACTTGCATTTTTCAGTCACTTCTTTGACAAGCTACTATAAAAATTACCAATACCATTCCTAGGTACCCAGTTAAAATGTTAAAGTCCCAATTTTGGTCAAGTGTGTTAATTTAAAACTAAATGTATTTTTGACGCTTGTATGATATAGCCCCTACCGCTCAAGTTTTCATTCATTGACGCATTATATAGCTGGTTTTTTTCGTTAGTTTCTTTCAGCTTAGCGTGAGACAAGACAAAGAGAAGTAACAGAATAGATGGAAAATATATAATTTGGGCTATATGTTTGCACATTAGTCGCGAAGGTGGGGGTAAAGTATTTGGACAGGTGTGAAGTTAGAAAACAATGCTTACTTTATAATACGCAGAATAATTTTCCCTAACACATTAGGCATGCACATCCGCTATACTTTACCCCCACCCCCCTAATGTCCAAAGATATGACCCAAATTTGTTTCTAAAGTATTATATTTATATCATACTTAAGTGTCTCATTTTAGGATTGGGTGTCAGAGAAACATATTAGGAGAGTATTAGGCAGGGGCTATATCATGCAAGCACCGTGTTTTCTATATAAATAAGTGCCACTCCAGACCCTAGAGCGTTCGACGGGGTAGAACCTCCATTCTCGTTATGTTTTTTTTCTGTTAAGTTTAACCTGTAAAATCTATTTTAATTCCTATTCATTCCATTGATTTGTTCTCTGTAATTACTGTTTCATTTCAATTCCTGTTTGTTTTAGATTTCACTTTTTTTTATTGATCGTACTTTCTATTTGTTTAAATTTACTTATAATGTGTCTTTGTTTCCATTCGTCTCAAGTTTTAACATCACGTTCTATTTTTCATTAAAAAAAAAAACAAAAAAAAAACTTGGTACTCAATTACAAAAAATCAAATTTGTTTGATAATTTGAATAAGAAGTGCCCAAAAATCTAAGACGATTTAAGAGTTGGGGGGGTCAGAACCCAAGCCCCCTCCCCCTACCTTGCGCACGTTCCTCCTTTTAGGTTCTACTTGTATCGACTTTACCACCCCTTTTACTTCTATTGCACAGGTTCAAAGAACCTGAATCGTAGTTGCATAATGGTGAGAAAATAAGATTATAGTACAGATAATGAATTCATTGATGCGCGTAACCTAATTCAATCAGTACCAACCATACCCATATAACCCTTTTGTCAAGTGTTTGTTAATTTCAAAAGTCCACAGAGCGAACGACCTTTCAACTTCAAAATGCTCTACTTTTAACTGTTTACCATTCAGAAGACCCGCTTAAAGATCAGCTTTACGGGTCACTGAGAAGTCAATCATGAGGATGGGAGGGATCTCTTGGAATGAAAGCCGCCTGAGGCTTAAATAAGTCGCCAAAATGCCCAATCCCATATATATATGACCGCATTCGTCGTTGAGTCCTGTAACTTGTGAACGCTGCTAGAGGATATTCTTTACTTAGTGAGTTTTGAGCTTAATTGCTTTCTCGTTAGACAGTGATCCTATACATTTTACAACATTGTTTCCTGTACTTTTATATATTTTGCATATTGTGATCTTTGTGTACAAAAAGAGGGAAGAGGATGGGCCCAAGCACTTATGACCAAGTCCCTACTATAAATTTTGTTCAGGCGGAGGGGGTGGGGTCTTTTCAAAGATAACTTGAAAAAATGTCATTCAATTGTTCTTAGCATCAAAAGAAAAAACTTAATAAAGAAATCATTTCAATCCAGTAACTCTAATTCATGAAAATGTAAAGGGGTGGAGCAAGGATCTTTTCAATTTTGTCTAATGAAGAAAAAAGCAAAGGGTATTTTTTAACATTTAGGGAGGGGGTATTTGCTTTTTTCGAGTTTTCAAAGTAGAACACCAAAACAGTTGTTTTCAAGTCTAGAGGGGCGATTGCCTTCTGCCCCCTATTCCAACCAAGGCCGAACCCAGAAGGGGGGGGGGTTAGGGGGGTTTGAACCCCCCTGAAAAGTTTGATTGACTCGTAAAAACGTTACAAAAATGGATACAAACAAATTTTTTATGTGTTTTTTACTTTTTTTGGGTAACCCCCCCCCCCCGACATTTTTTTTTAGTAAAACCGCCTCCAAAAAAAATCCTGGGTGCGATCTTGATTCCAGTAGGTACCCCTGTTATTGCCTATTTTAATTTTAGCATGTAGAGACACAGAATAAGCCGCCCCCCCCCAAAAAAAAAAACAGGTGTATTCCTCAGTACCAAAGACGTTCCTTGGAAAGTAACGAAAACAGAATCTGGTCCTGGACGGTATATGATAACTGAAGTGCTGAGTAGCTCATCGATATAAATCATAATTCTGAATATTCTAGTCGCACCTCACATACCGGGCCAGTGACGACAACATGTTAATACTAAGATAAAAAAGACTTGGTGTTTTGAGGGTGTGGGGGGGGGGTACGACCAGAGTAAGCCTCACCGATGATTTAAAAATTAAGAAACCCTTAACTACTAACATGGACGTCTGCCGTTGTCAGTGAAGGAGGTAATCCTACAAAAATAATTCCATTGGGGTTAAAGTTTGAAACTATCACCTGTTTACAAAAATTGGCATTTTTTGCCTGTCATTAGTGTTTCTGTAAATCCGTTGAGGATGGGAGGGATACCTGGTCTGTTTTCGGTTTGATTTCTAGTGTTCAAGATCTGTTCCTTGGCTCGTGAGGTTCCACTGATTCCCAATATCATTTTGAATGTTGAAATAAAGACCCCTACGTCCTATATTTTCTATCGTCTGTAGTTTACGCACAATGATATTTTTCGGTAATTTTCAGTCTAATTTCAAAATAATAACTTTACAAGAGACCGAATAATATGTGGCACCTATGAGCGTTGAACAAAAAGATTAAAATGTCGTGTTTGATCCCGTATGAACACCTACACCAGGGTAGCAAAGTAAAATTTTAGTAACCAATTTCGTGTTTACTAAATAAACTCTTTGAAAAGCAAAAAAGAACAATTCTAATAATTCCAAGTTCTAAAATATTAATGAGGCAAAGTTTTTTTTTCTTTCAAAAATGATGGCTGCTCGTTTGAAGTCGATTTGAAAATGTAAGTCAATGACTCGCATATATACATTGGAACATATTTAGGGAGATGTGCTATAGATATTGCAACAAAGCAAGATGTCTGCTTTGCATAGGTTATTACCTTATTATTAGTTATTATTAGTCATGATTGTTAATTTATGTTTGCTATTATTAGTTTATTATTTGGGGTATAATTTCTTCTTTGGTTACTTTACCAATGGAATTTAGTTTATACATGAGTTTTCTTTCATTCTTTCTTTTTGTTCTTTTGGATAGTGCTTGCTGTTTCTCTTTATGCGTTTAGTTTAGGCCACTTCCTTTGGCGTTGATAAAGGCATCCGTATATGAAGGCCAAATTTAGGATTTATTATTTTTGTATTAAAAAGTGTTTTCCTTTTCAATGCCTTACCAAAAATATTTATCTGCTGTTAATATATTTTCAATTGAACTATTAAATACATCTTGTTTCCATCACAGCTGTGACTCAAATTAGTTCAAAATAAACGAGAATCCTATGTTGATCTGTCTTTTGATTTTGCAATGTTGGTTTCAAATACACACTGTGGTATAATTCAGGCGAAATGCATTACTTCAGTTTTTGAGCTTTGCAGGGCCAACAGAAGGAGATGGCAGTCCTTGGCACATCTATGGATTTTGGTAGGGGAGAAGAAGGAAACAGAAAAGCAAGGTGGCATATTTACTATATTCTGTAGAGCTGTGACACAATTGCCTTACAATTGCTATTCTGTAATTGCCTTACAATCACTATGATAATTTTTCTAGGAGAATGGGGTGCAATGATGTTCCTAGAGGGCTACTATTCACCCGCACCAAAGCTCTGCCCATGATTTCTATCATTCTAATAATTGAAAATCTTTCACTTAATATTTTCAAGGAGGTAGGATTTTTTGTTGGAATTTTTCTTGATTGGTTTTACTTTTCCTACCCATGCTAGGTCAGCAAAACTCTTCTTTTTTTGGTTGATGTTTGCTGATGCTTGCAAAAAACTTATTATATTGAAACATACATATATTTTTAACAGGGAAGTCCAAAGGAAACACCTGATTAAGCCTTGCTTTAACAACAAAAAATAGTGATTAAGTCAATATGAATTTGAAACATAATTCTGGACATTGATAAGTTAATTTACCTCCAAAGAGCTATGCCAAAATACTCTCTCACTGTATTTACACAATACTATGCATCATCGACCTTCCATGTGGAGTGCACTGACCTTATATTCTCTGGAAAGACCTTGATTTTTAAAATCTTTCCATTGTTTCTTATCTAACGTAATGCTTTTTTAATGATTTGACAAATTTGACAACCTAAAAAAAGAAATTGATAAAAACATGCTGTGTACCTGTCTCCTCTGCAATGTTTTTTTTTTCCTACGAGGGGCTGTCCATTTTACACCGTCTCTACATCTTGGAATGCCGCTGGTTCTACCTCAAGTTGTACACTCCCCCCTCGCCGTTTCTCTTCACACCACGCATGATGGAATTAGGACCACTCATGCTATACTTTTGTGACACGAGGCGTGTGCCACCTCGTGGACAAGCTTTTAGAAAGTGAACAACCCCTCGGTAACTTCAATGAAAGGCAATTGTTGTATACTTAATTTTTTATGTTAAGGAACAAAGCTTCTTTTTTTAGTTCCTGTGCTACAAAAGAAAAAAAAATGTGTAGGCTCCACGAAGATCTTTTAGCTTCCTCTTCTCGCTAGAAAACAGTTAAAAAACAATGAATGATTATATTGGTAGTAGGTACGTATCAAGGAACTCTTTTTGGAGGAGCTCAATTAAAAAAATGGGAGGGGGGAGGTGGCCAATAACAAAAAAAGCAAATTTTATATAAAAATTAGAATAAAAATTGCCTGGAAATTAAAGAAATTTTTGCGTTTTTAGGGGGAGATCCCCTTACTTGTGTACGTCCCTGGGTGGAGACCAAATTTATCTGAGTCCCCATGTTTGCCGGAAAAGATGCTTATCTTTTTATTTTTTGCTTCTTAAAAAAGAAGCAGCAAGGCCATATCCAGGGGTGAGGTTAAGGGGCTTGAACCTCCCCCCTGCCCCCAAATGCTTGTCTGACTCGTGAAAACGTAACAAAAATGGATATAAAAAAAATTTTATGCGTTTTTTGAGGGTATTTTTGTGTACCCCCCCCCCCCCTGAAAAAATCCTTGTGTAAAACACCCCCGAAAAAAAAACTGGATATGGCCGTGATTACAGTGCATACACACATAATAAAATACAATTAGGCTGTACAGAAAAATGATAAACCGAAAAACTTAATTGTATTAATTATAGCGGGAAAAATGTCAAAAAAGCATGTGCTCCATTTAAAAAGAGTAAGAAAATGTTCTCCAATTTTATATAATTTCTAGGTTTGTTTTTTCTTGTCAGTACTGATCGACGAACAGTTACAGCATAATTGCAAGTAGGCTCTAGCACCGTAAATTCGTCAAGTTCAAGGCACTTCGCGGTAGCTTGCTGCAACCGTAAAATTATCGTTAAACAAGAGTGACCGTTTAAATGAGTCAGTTGGATTGCCACTTTATGTGGGAAGAAACAATTGGAACCGCTAACAAAGATCAATGTTCTATTTTACACACGGCATTTTCTTTAAATAGTAAATTGCAAGGCTGTGGTGGGCTCAAATCATACTTCATCTTCTCAAAATGTAGAACCCTAAAATAAAAATATTGACAATGATAATGACCACGCCCTTCGCTAGAGGGGAAGGAGAGCTTTTATCCTCCTCTTCGAGTTATTGAGATTTTAATGATTTTCAGACTACTCTTTTTCCTCTTATGATTAACTTTGGAGGACGAGAGGGGCTGTGACAACTTTTCCCAGAAGGCACAATGTGTTTTAGGGGGAGGGAGCTTGTTTTGCTATGGGCGTCAATTCGTCAAAACAGGAAGAAAGAAACAGCAAATAAACAAAATGAGTTCTACGGAATATTGGAAAATCATGGAGGGTTTTGTAAAGCCTTTAGGTTGTGAAAGTCAAGGCCCAGAGTAAAACTCTGCCAATTATGTACGCCAAGATAGGGCTCTTGGGACCCCTCCGCCCAAAGTCTTAAACTTTTCCCATTTTCTGGGCACTTCTCAAATAATTTATCAAATAAACATTGTAACTTTTCAAATAAACACTGTCACTCCCCCGACATATTGCTACGCACGTACCTGCTCTCTGCTTGCAAATTCAATTATAAAGTTAGTAGTATACAGGGCCGTATCCAGGATTTTATTTTATCGGGGGCGTTTTACACAAGGTTTTTTTCGGAGGAGGGAGGGGGTGTTTAAACAAAAAACTCAAAAAACGCATACAAAAATTGTTTATATCCATTTTGTTACGTTTTTACTAGTCAGGCAAACATTTCGGGAGGGAGGGGTTAAAACCCTCAACCCCCTTGGATATGGCCTTGGTAGTATATTATATATATATATATATATATATATATATATATATATATATATATATATATATATATATATATATATATATATATATATATATAAATGACCTATAATTTTTCCCCAAAAAAATAATTGAAGTGTTTCAATCTATCGTATTATTTTATGTTGATGTATTCACACCTATTATGCGTATTGATTTACACAGGTAGGTGTGGTTATAGGGGCATTTCCAGGGCTCTGTTTCTGAAGGAGTTCAAACAATAATTTTAGGGGAATAGGTTATTAAGCATCATACAAAAACATAATGAATGTCGGTATAATTTCATTTTTTGAAGGGAGGGCTCTGAGCCTCCAAACCGTAGGCCTACTACTGGTGCATTTTTGGAACAAACATTTTTTTTTCTTTTTTTTGGGGGGGGGGGGGGTGAGGATGCGTTGCTAAGCAAAATGTTTAATAATGTCCTAATTTATATTAGATCAGTAAACAAAAATATCAGAGATACTATTTAATTTTTTAATGGTAAAATAAAAGCCAAAAATGTTCCAGGTGCGATTTCAGGAAAACTCAATTCCTAGAGACAAAAATAACCTATATTCCATGCAAAACATTATTTTTACTGTTGTCAAGTTTAAAAACGAATGTTTCTTATTTGACATATTAATTATCCCAAGACTCTTCAACTGACATAAGTCTTTGCCACACGCAATGTGTTCAATATTGCATGTTAGTCACACGACAGTCCATCTCAGTTACTATCTATGGAGTACATCTCAAGAGGTTTTAGAGCAGAACGACACGCCCTTATTCTAGTTTTAAGAGTGTATACCCTTATGGTATGCTTATTTCGTGACTAGGCCTGTACTTTAGATGTGACTTTTACCTTATGGACCTGTATTTCTCCTAGTAGGGGAGGGTGTGGTCACTTCGGTTAGTGACCGCTTTGTCCGCTAAGGTTACTGATCCGGTATCAATTTTCTACTTAAAAAGATTACCGGATAACCACAGTTTTTTATTGAGTGGTAAGCTCTCACTCAATTTTCTTTCTGCGTGTTTTTTTTTATATTGAATGAGCGATTATTATAATCAATCATTGTACCTGCTACATGTCCAACGTCAAACTTTTACTTGAACAGAAACAATAAGGTGTTTGATGTAACCGAAAGCATCAGGGACGCACACCAGAACGGTAGGGTTGGCTGCCCTACCCCCCTAAAAATCCAAATTTTCCTTGAATTTCTTAATAAAACTGTGGAATGAAATTGTCCTTTTATTATTGCCCCGCCCTTCTCCGAAGCGTTTTATTTATTGCTACCCCTCCCCGAAAAAAAAATTCCGCCGTGAGTGCCTGTCTAGCTTATAACCTGTAACATAGTCTCGTATAAGGGATTGAAATGTCCGCAGGTCCTCTAAATATTCCATTTGACTCTTACAGAAGCCAGTACGACTAAACTTAACTTTTATGTTTTTTTTAAGCTATAGTGTTTGACTTGAGTTGTTAAGTTATGAAGTTGTTTTTTAAGTTTTGACTCTTAACTTTAAGCCTTCCCAAGGATATTCTCCAAAAGTAAATATTAAAGATATTTGTTTATATTATTTTTTTATTTTTTTTTGAAAATCCTGTCAACACAATAGAGAACAAGACATAGTTCATAAGGAAAAAGGAAAAACACAGAATACACATATAAGAAAATTAGCAAAGGAGCGAAAAAACGAATACAAATACCTCATCACCAAAGGGGAAAAGCCCCTTTTCACACTATTAAGAGATGTATGGAAACCCCTGTGTTTAGGAAAATTTCGCAAAAATTCCAATATTTTCCTCTGTACTTTCTTAAACATTCATTCCCCCCCTCCTGATAAATCCTCCTACATCCCTTAAAGTTTTGTCTATCAAAGAAAATTCTAGAATTAGAAACCGAGACGTTAATATAATAAAGCGCACAAGGATTTGAATTCAAAAGCACAACATACATTCCTACATTGGCTTTGCTATTAGGATTTTAGCATTGATTTTACGCAGATTGAGGAGTAGGGTTCATAGGATAAAATGCCCTGTGGATGATTAGACTTTGGAATTGAAACATTAATTTCTCTAGCTGATATAACATTATTGTATTCCCTTTAATGCTAAAGAAACGAAATTCTGTTTTTCACGATCAAGCTTTCCTCCGTAAGTAACCACGTAAGTATCCACCGTTAACCATCACCGTGTAGTAACCGAAATCCTCTGTTACTTCTGCAACACAGTCTAGGTCTTTTGATATTAATCGACGCGCTGTTTTCCAGTTTAGGCAAAACGATCTTCGGTACACCCTGTAGTGCAAAATAAGCATATTAACTTGGCCTTTTTGTATTACATTACAGGTGTAATATTTATTTTCGGTTTTCCATGACTTATTGCATTATGTGAAAAAATAACAAAATTCACAAAGAAAACTCCCTTTTTTTGCAGACTACTGATCGAAAGTTACCAAAATGGGGTGGCTTTTTCTAGTCATCTACTTTATATCAAGCTCCATACACCGTTCTGATGGCTTCGATCGATCAGCAGTAGAAGGACATCCGGAAGCTCAAGCTCAACAGCTGTTACGCTTGAGTAGAGAAAATGCTGAGGGAAGACTGCCACTTCGAGATGCAGTAGAAGGAAGACCTGACCCGATGTTCACTCGGACACAAAGACTAGGCTTAGAGGATATGGCTGTGATTGATGACGAAGGCTTTTCCATTCAGAGCAGCAACTTACTTGAAGCAGATAGTCCTCGTGCATCTGGCAAATTTTACAGAGGGGCAGTTGAGGCTCCCCCCGATAATTTTCAATTTTTTAAAAATGCTGTGTTCGAGCCTGAAAATGCTCATCACTATGACGAAAGAGTAAATGAACGAATGGAAGGAGAAGAAGAAATTACTGTCAATGCATTACAAAGAGATCAGAGCTATTCTTTACGATGTAAGTTTGTAGTTTTCTTTTTAATTGGTTTCGTTCTAAAATCTTCTTCCTTCCTTTCTAATCCTCAATGGGGTATTTCAAGATACTTATACTTTTGAGCATTAGTCGGTGTCATTTATTCATCTGCCTAATGTTGCTTAGCCTACCTCCTAGTTTTGTAGAATTCTTTACTCACTTTTAAATGAGATATGCAATTTTGTTACTTAATAACTGATGTATGTTGGTCAATCGATGATTATAATAAAATGACAACTCTTAAAGAAAAATCTTCACCATAATCTTCAGACGAAGCCTTACATTTTTTCTGCCCTTTTTTTGAAGAAGCAAAATAATGAATTTAATCTAGTTTTTTTTTTCATCCATTCCAGAAAGCGTCCTAAGGCTCAAGGACTTGTGTTCTCCTTAAGACAAAATATAAAAATAAAAACATAAGATTCTGGTAGCTCTTGAAGCATGTTCGAAACTGTATCTTTTTTTTCAAATATGTTGCTAATAATTGAACATTCGCGATTTAATGAGACAAACAAAATCAAGTTTTTATCAGATTTATTACCGAAGTAAAACTTAAAAATAAAAATATTATGGAATTTATTACTTTAATTTTGAAGATGGTGGCTTATTCGGCTTATCTCCTTAGAGTCTACATTTCATATTTTATTGAAAACCGGGTTAGAAATTTGGACACAAAACTAAACCACATGCCCAACACCTGAATGGTGTTGGGCATGAACAGACCTTTTCGGGTGCGTCTTGAGGGGTTGAGTTTTCAAGATTTCCAGACTGGTTTTCTAGAAAGGTCAAATGTAGACAAGTTCTTGCATTGTCTGCAAATGGTATTGGTAAGGCAAAAAAAGAAGAAAATTCTATGATTTTGTAAAAAAAAATCTTTTTAAAATATATTTTGAGAGTAGCTTTGAAAGTACACCACAATTTTCTTGGACATATTAAATGAGCCCAAATGTAAGCTTAAGAAGGATCATAAGCTAAATATCAAATCTACGATTTTATTAGAAATGAAGAAGTGCCAAAGTTCATCATTGAATCAATTTATTGAGTGTTTCTCTTGTATTATAAAGGACTGCTATATTTTTTTTTACAGATAGACGTATGAAAAATATGGTCTTAAACCAATAGATAAATCGACTTCTTTTTTATTTCAGCCGGAAAAGACCTCAAAGTTATTTGCTATTGGGGAGCCTGGTCAATTTATCGCCCTAGTCCGATGGATTTTTCGCCCGGTGACTTAGACCCTTTCGGATGTACACATATTATTTACTCGTTTACTGGTTTGGATAACTCTTCATTAACTTTGGTTTCGCTGGATCCTGAATACGATCTCATTCAAGGTAAATTATGTTTTATTATGTTTTAATCGTCTGCGTTAATGTGCATATACATATATATATATATATATATAATATATATATATATATATATATATATATATATATATATATATATATATATATATATATATATATATATATATATATATATATATATATATATATATATATATATATATATATATATATATATATATATATATATATATATATATATATATATATATATATATATATATATATATATATATATATATATATATATATATATATATATATATATATATATATATATATATATATATATATATATGTGTGTGTGTGTGTGTGTGTGTGTGTTTGTATGGTTCGGGGAGGATAGCTGAACAGTCTGGTTACCCCTGTAGATGACCCCACCCATGCTAATGCTTGACATTCTTGAAAAGTTTTATGTCCAAAACATTGTCCACGAACAAAGCAGAAATAAACTTCAATATGACATATTTTAGGGATGTTACAGTCGAAATTCTTGTTTTAAAGATTGGCAAAAGCGACGTGTTTATTACTCAAAACTCTTGGACAGATACAAAAAATGGCACGATGCAAAAGGGCTCTAGGGGTCATTGAACTATCTTAAAAATAAAAGAAAAGCCTGTATCGCCTGCATTTGATAAATAACTCATGAAAATTCGTACAATTTTTTCCATTTGACGCTTTCTCTTTTTTCCAATTTGTTTTGTGTGGGAGGCGATGCGCGTAAATGTCTGGTGCTAATGTTTACTGAAAGGATCAATCTACCCTGAGGATTGGTTGAATAGCCCTACAAAACATCTCAAATGTCTTATTTTCTGTAAGATTTACCTTAAAAACTTGATAAAGGCCTTTATCACGGCATGACATATTTCAAGATTTTGTCAATATTGATAATTGTGAATACCGCAGACAATTTTTATTTTTATTGGAATCAAATTGGAAAACATGGAATTTTTTTTATTTTAAAACGTATTTTGGTGGCTCCCTGTCTCTTGCAGTGCCAAAAATTAATATTAATAATGAAATAAAGGCATGTTTCTCACATATGTCTACTGTGCACAACCTGGAAAACTAACATTATCCGCTAACAAACTTTTGATAGTACTGGGACGACTTTGTCACTCTAAATTAAAACTACAGAAAAGTACAAGAGAGCTTCCTAATCATTCACTAGTTTGTTTTTTGAGGTACCGAGGACATTGAAAATAAAATATGACTGTTTGAATCGGTTAAGTGGAAACTTACATAACCATATACATATCAAAATTAGGAAAATCAAGAATTCAATTTTTAATTAAAAAGACCTCCGTTGGAGTTGTGCTGTTTTTGTTAGCAGCGGGCGTCAAATTTAAAAAAGAAACGTGTGATAAAACACTAGTAAATGATAATCTTAAAATAAATGGCAAGAAAAGGCTAAAAGATGTAGCTTTACTTTGAAGGTGTAATAGTGTTTGGAAATCAACTGACTGTTAATGCTTGAATCTTTACGTACGAAAAACGTTGTCAAGATCAAGTAACTAGTTTTGGATCAACTCACTAGTCAACTCACTCACTAGTCAAGATCAACCAACTAGTGATTTATTTTCACGGTTCAACGTTAGAACACTTACGAAAATGTGCTATTGCCCTAAAAATTCATAATTTGAAAAAAAGAAACCTTACGAAATTGTAGTTTTTGACAATGATAGACCTCAGTTGGGTACTGGAGGAGGGTGGGGGAGAATGTATTTGTTTTAACCAAGTCAATGAGACATTACTATTTTTTCGTTTTTTTTAGAGTTTCTTGGAAAAGATTCTTAGGAATACATTTGTTACTCTGAATTACAACTACGGTAAAACAGGAGGGACCCTGGCAGCAATTTTTATTTCAAATAAGAGGAGGATAAGTGTCAATTTCTTTAAAGTATTTTTTTGGATAAGAATAAAATGTGCATGTAACTAAGTGCTCCCGAACAAATTTTGGAAGTAGAATCTGGGCAGGGGTGTAAACAAAGTTTCCTAGCATAGGGGAGCCAAAGATATAAAAGATCACATTTTCCCACATGTTACAAAATGTTGTATTTTGAAGTATTTTAAGACTTATAGAGGGAAGGGGTATGAAGCTACCCCTATTCTTGCCCACTCCCCTACCCATATCTGCTTATGCCAAATAAACTAAAAATAAAATAATAAAACTAGTTTATAATGGATAAACTTGTTAGAAATAATGCACTTTTTATATATGTCTAGTCTTATAGGCGGAAGGCGGCAGCCACCTCTACCCTTCATTAAGCGCAGTCCCCCGCATTTCCCTACTTATATCGCAATAAAATTGTAGCTGAGTATTTAGTATATTATGACAAGACATTGTAAATTTCTGTAAATTATCCGCCGCTTAAAGCTATTTTAAATGCAGCACTATCTCTCATCAATAATCATCTTGCATAATAGCCTATTTGTGTGTTTTTTGTTTTTTTTTTCGTCTGGAAGGTTTAAAGATCCTTTTAGCGTGTCTATGAAAAGTTACTGAGCTTAGATAGTCATTGGTGAGATAATAAACTAGTCTTTATAAAAAAAAAGCTGCCATACCAAAAAATCACACAGCCGAAAAAGGGTCTGTAGCTTTTTACCATAGACTCAACCATTCAAAGACAACTAAGGGGTAATCAGTGCCGCTCAATTTTCAAATGTTTTTAGTTTTTCCTTTTAGAATGTTTGCTTGAAAACTTCTAAGAAATTACAGAAAAAGACTCTCATTCATAAAACTTTATGAAAGTAGCAACACCTTAAAAAATGACTGTTAAGTCGATTGATACAACCATCGAGGCAAACAAAATGTGTGACTGAACGAAGGACAATAAGTAGCATATTGTTAGCCTATTTGCAAAGTTCTGTCTCTTAAAATCCGGGCTCTCCCCCGGAAAATCCAGAATACACAACATGGCATGATCACTTCTTTTGACCATTAGAGCAAAATAAAAGTACCAGATAAAAAATAAATCAAACAGTTCGTGGTAACGAACTGTAAGTAAGGAGTGACCCGGCTCAATAATAACCGAAACTGTAAAAAACGGAATTCTGAAACCTATAGATGCATCAAAAGAACCAGGTTCTAATGCTGATTGCAAATATATAAGTTTTATCAAGTTTAGTTTTACTCATCAAAAGTTACGTGCCTGAGAAAATTTGCCTTGTTTTCGAAAAAAGGGGGGAAAACCCTCAAAAAGTCATAAAACTTTAATGAAAATCACACTATCAGATTCAGCGTATCAGAGAACCCTACTATAGAAGTGTAAAGCTCTTATCTGCAAAAATGTGGAATTTTGTATGTTTTGCCAGAAGAAAGATCACGGATGCGTGTTTAATTGTTTTTTGTTTTATTTTTGATTTTTTTTTCCAGGGGTGATAGTATCGAACCAGTGGCCCTAGAATATCGCAGAAGGGCTCATTCGAACGGAAATTAAAAGTTCTAGTGCCCTTTTTAAGTTACCAAAAAAAATGAAGGCCAACTAGGCCCCCTCCCACGCTCATTTTTTCCCCAAGTCACCCGATAAAAATTTTGAGAAAGCCATTTTGTTCAACATGGTCGAAAAATACAATAAATATGTCTTTAAGGGTGCTTAATCCCCCATAGTCCCCAGGGGAAGGTCTGCAAGTTATGAACTTTGCCCAATGTTTACATATAGTATTGGTTATTGGGAAGTATACAGAGGTTTTCAGGGGGGATTTTTTCCGGTAGTTGGGGCAGGGGGTGGGTGGGTCGGGGGTTAAGTGGTAGGATATTCCTATAGAGGAAGTTTTCATTGGGGAAGGGGCATTTCCCAGCATTATTTAAAAAAACGATTAGAAATTAAAATAATTAAAAAAAACAATTTTTCAACTAAAAGTAAAGAACAAAATAAAAATTTATAACGAACAGGAATTATTACGTATATGATTGGGTTCGTCCCCCTAGTCATTACCTCGCTCTTTACGCTAAAGTTTTTTTTGTACTTTTATCAGAGCTATTTATTCTAATTAACGGCCTTTGTGATTAAAAAGTCATTCTTAAAGAATTGGAACAAAATTTGAACTTTATCGTAAAGAGCGAGGTATTAACTAGCCATTTAGCCAAAAAAAAAGTAAAATTAATGTGCAAATTTCGTTTTAACTATTCACATACGGTGAGCCAAAATCAAAGCTGAACTAATTCAAAACGTTCAAAAATTCAATAAAAAAACAAGTTTTTTTGAACTAGAAAGTAAGGAGCGACATTAAAACTTAAAACGAGCAGAAATTATTCCGTATATGAAAGGGGCTGTCCCCTCCTCAACGCCTCGCTCTTTACGCTAAAGTTTGACTCTGTCTCACAACTTTATTTCTTAAAACAATAAAGAACTTTGGCGTAAAGAGCGAGGCGTTGAGGAAGGGACAGCCACTTTCATATGCAGAATAATTTCTGTTCGTTTTAAGTTTTAATGTCGCTCCTTACTTTCTGTTAAAAAAAAACTTTTTTTATTTAATCAAACTAAAGCACCAGGCTGATATTGTCAAGCTCAAGATTTTAAACATATTGTCTTATATATTTTTTTTTATACATTTTATAAAATATACATTTACCACACATTATTTTAACTATTCTCTTGTGATTCCAATGAATAATTTTGTAATGTTTTACTAATGATAAGCTTTTTTAAACATTTAAATGCTTGACTATGTATAATGGCTGTCCTTTGGAAATAGAAACAAACATAAAAACCACATAAACATCATATACAAACTTACTTCTAATTTTGATCAGTAGTGACGAAAAGGGAAATCCTTGCTGATTTAAGGGTGAAATTAGTTGTTTTTTATCTTTCTCTCTCTCTCTCTCTTTCTTTCTCTCTCTTTCTCTCTCTCTCTCTTCTCTCTCTCTCTCTTTCTCTCTCTCTCTCTCTTCTCTCTCTCTCTCTCTCTCTTTCTCTCTCTCTCTCTCTCTCTCTCTCTCTCTCTCTCTCTCTCTCTCTCTCTCTTTCTCAATCTCTCTCTCTCTCAATCTCTCTTTCAATTGTAAAATTGAAAAAAAAATCCCGCCCCCTCCTACAATTTTTTAATTGCCGCCACTAAGAATTGTTAGTTAACAATTAGCTGAGTTGCCTAATTTTCTTCTCTTAGGTGGATACAAATCAGTTCTTCGCCTTCGAAGATTTAACCCGAATTTAAAGGTAATGATTGCCGTTGGAGGATGGAATGAGGGAGGCAAGAAGTATTCAAAGATGGCGTCGACTAAGGAAAATCGTCGAAGATTCATTGACTCAGTCTTGGAGTTTATTGATAAACATGGCTTTGACGGCTTTGACCTTGATTGGGAATATCCAGGTAATTAGTTTTAGGAATAGTTGGTGGATGTTCCAAAACTGAATTTACTCCATCAAAATACAATTATATAATCCCTATTTAGTGTATTTAAAGAGGAATCATTTAAAGAGGAGGCTAAAGAGGAGGCTCATTTAAAGAGGAATCGAAATAGCGGGTCAATAAATTATAATAAATGCATCGAATATTGCCGAACTTCCAATAAACCTTTCAATAAAAGTATTCGAATATTTTGCTTTTAACGCTTTTACTGACATGGTACCCTTATGTTTTTTTAACGCAAGGAAATGTTATCCTTTTATCTTTGCTTCCTTTTATGTTTACTCTCTCCTTTTATTTGCATTTTAATTTAATTTAAAATTTATTTGCATATTTTATTTTATGTTTTTACTTTTGTTTATATATATTTATATTTTTACTTACATTTATTTTTTTTTATTTTTTTTTTTTTTGTTTTTTTTTTTCATATTTATTTTTTATATTTTTACTTATATTTATATTTATTCCTTTTATTATTTTTACTTATATTTATATTTTTACTATACTTACACTTATTTTATATTTTTATTTTTACTTATATTTATATTTTACTTTTATTTGCATTTTAATTATGTTTGGTTCCTTTTATGTTTACTCTCTCCTTTTATTTGCATTTTAATTTAAGCTGATAGTGCTCTCTGTGACCTATTGAATAAATTTCGGACTATCGTAAGTAGCAAACTAAAATAAAAAAATTAAAAAAATACAGCTCGCGCCAGAGGACATACGCACGAGAGCAACTCGGGGCCTGGGCTCTCCCCTGATATCGTTAATTCTCCAGAACTCCTAAACACTATGTTTATATTACCCAATGAATTTTTATTAGCTCCCGAAGAATAAATCCTTCGTCTTTGCATGATCGTGCCATTAGGATGACTATTGTTGCAAAATTGTTTTCTCCGAAAAAAATAATTCATGCTGTCAGAAATCAGCTAGTAAAAAATAATTGAAAATCATCTTTTGTTTACTAACTAATCGAAGTAAAAATTTTAGTTATATAGTGTTGGTTACAGTGTTCTATAGTATATTTATGGCGTAAACAAGGTCGTATCCAGGGGGTTAGGGGGTTTGGACCCCTCCTGAACTGTTTGTCCGACTCGTAAAAACGTAACAAAGATGTATATAACAACATTTTTTATGCTTTTTAAAGTAATTTTTTTGTAGACCCCCCCCCCCAAAAAAAAAATCCTTTCCCCCCTCCCTCACCGAAAAAAAATCCTGGATATGGCCCTGGGCGTAAAGGATTTCTTTTTAGTTTCATATCCTATTAATCGCAAACAGTTTTATTTAAAGATACATTCTTATTCCAAAGCTTTTATATTTTATTCCTCCTTCTTTCTTCATGAGTTGTCTAATAGTAGATATAGCGACTAAGAAAAGAATAGGGTTTTAAACGCTTTAGAAATGTACGCTTTGTAAGAACAATGGCTTTTTCTCAAACAGAATTGTTCTTTTCTGTATTTCATGTTACTGACTTTTTAACTCATACGGCTTGATGACCCTTTTGTCCACCTAATGCAAGAAAAATCTTATTTTTGTTCCTAGAAAAATTTTCAATTTTCCCGATGTCTTTCTATTTACAAAATTGAAGTAAATAGGACTTGAAGAGCGTTAATACATCTTATTTTCTAAGTCGGCCAATGAAAGAGATGTGGACCCAAGATACCAGTATTTAAGTCTATTTTGTGACAACATAATGCTTTCTGATTTTGAAATTTTATGCCGTAGAACAAGATCTACAAATTGGTTAGGGCGATAGCTGCACTTATCATGGTTCCCTTACCTAGATAAGAAGTAGCCATTCAGAGTAAGACCAGGGGCCTTGACAATGGGTGTAGCTAGGGGTACCTCCTTCGGAGGCGGTGGAAATTTGTTGTCTTACTCGAAAAATTAGCTTTACATTATTTTTTAGAATTAGCTTAAGAGAGAGTGAGTTATGCGATGTACTGCCTGAACTTGACCCCTAGCCCTATATTTCCAAAAACAAAAAACAACATTGTTTTCTTTAGCCCAGAGGCCTTTTTAAAATTCTTGGCTCTGGTACCCTGTCTAGTTGTGTGTGCCTATACCACTGTGGTATGTGCCTATACCACTGTGGTATGTACCCTACCTAGTGGTATATAATGCACAAGAGGTTTAGGGCTGTAGTCCTATGGAATTTCACATCAAGATTATAATTTTTATCCCCCTCCCCCACAAAAAAAAGAATTAGACTTACAATTTTAGCCAGAGGACATGAGTTATAAATTTAAAATTGCATACCTCATTTAAATGATTTTAAAAATGTAATAACTAAACTCTATACACTAGAATAGCCCTCATCGTGCTTTTTTAGATTTGTTCCCACAGTTTACACGGTTTTGCAAACGAACTGGTTTCATTAAGTGTGACTAGATATGAGATAAGCAGGAAGAAAGAACATTATTAAATATAACAGATTTGAAGGATCAAAAAATGTCAAACTGTGCCATATTATTGTGTTTAGCGAATAAGAATAAAATGGATCATTGAGATTACTGCATTGCTATATTTATTTTTATCTTCTTTCCCTGAAAATGACTGACAATGAGACACTTAGTTTTAATATTAGACTTTGCAACTCGAAATAATTATGTAGATAATTAATCAGTTTTCTCAGGTTTGTTCTATATTTATTCAGTTGTCATCAGGGGCGTTGTTTAGGGGGTGGGAAGGGGGGGGGCTGTTGCCCCCCCCCCAAATAATTTCAAGCGCAAAAACTATTATATAGCCCATGCCCCTTAACTATCCAAATATGGACCACTCTTCCCCCCCCAATAAAAATGCTGGAGCTACGCCTCTGGGCATCATTGCACTCCATACTTGTCCAGAAAAACTTTATGTACATTCCAGGAAAATAGAAGCTTTTACGATTCAAGATTACGTATCTCCTACCAAAATATTTTGTAAATTGTGAATTCTATATTCCCATCAGCTTTTCCTCTAGTTTCCTATTTTCATGAATTTGTTTCAAAGGAAACAGCAACTGTAAAATGTTATAGTAAATTTCCTGTGAACTGAATTAGGAAGCTGAAAGCAAAACGGTCCCTGTGTGCCTTAGGTGTTTAGAATCAATTTTTGGGCCTTTATTCTGTTTGTTTTCATAGTTATCCCTCCCTCCTTAAGCTCAAAATTTACGAAACAAACCATCCAATAGCGAAATAGTTTCTTCAAAACAGAGGCTACAAGATATTTTCATTTGGCCTTAAATCCCTTTACCCCAAACATTGCTTTCGTTTGTACTCCTTTGTAAGCAAGTCCATCATTTTGCTGTGGTTGGACACAGAGCTTAATTTCAGAAATATTATAACGTCAATAAAATTTCTCATTTTACTGGCTTAAAACTTCGTACAAAAGAACCAATCAGGTTTTGTGCTGGTTTTATTGGCTCAAAATTTGGCATAGCAGCAACGAATGGGTATACAAACCATCTAATAGTGAAAGAATTTCTTCAAAACAGAGGCTAGAAGATATTTTCATTTGACCTTAAATCCCTTTACCCCAAACATTGCTTTCGTTTGTACTCCTTTGTAAGTAAGTCCATCACTTTGCTGTGGTTGGACACAGAGCTTTACCTCAGAAATATTATAACGTCAAAAAAATTTCTCATTTTACTGGCTTAAAACTTCGTACAAAAGAACCAATCAGGTTTTGTGCTGGTTTTATTGGCTCAAAATTTGGCATAACAACAACGAATGGGTATAGCAAGATGTACAAGAATGCTGGTTTATTTGGCTTCCCTTTATGACTTAACACTGAAGAAATAATCAGATTAACTTGTGAAGATTTGTTACAAAAATCCTTGGCGTTCTACAAAAAGGGCCTAAGTCCACTTTTCCTAATGTTACAGGAGAGCAAAATGAAAATAAAAAGGCACAATGAAAAAGTATTACTCAGAAATCAGAATTTAATAAACTCGAAACTTTAAAGATTGATTTCAAGTGAACTTTTTGATCGGAATTCGCTGGAAATGTCCAAATTGCTAATTGCTTATTACTTAGAAAATAAGAGATTTACACTCTCTGTTACGCCCTTTTGAAACAATTTATTACTTGGTCAGAATTGAAGATAAGCCCATTTTCAGTTGACCAATCGATAGATATCTTTGAGCCCTTATAAACCATTTGCTTAATTCTTTTCCAGAAAAAAGTAGACTTGGGCCCTTTTTGCCAAACGCCATGGAAACACACCGATGGAATTAAAGCGCATTTTTAAAACCGGGGGTACAGGACAGTTGTTTTTTCTTTTACTCTTTTGAATTGAAATTAATAACTAATCTCAGTGTTTGACCATCAATAGTGTTAATCTGTTTTTGGGATTTTCTTACCAACCCTAACCTCTTCTAACAACACAACCTCTTCACCTCAAATCTAATTTTTCCTTGACTTTATAGATAAGCCCTTAACTACCCTGTGATATGCATGGTATTAAGGTTAGTTCCAATCAGTCACGTACGCAAGGAGGCAAGTGAGGCTTGAAACTTGCTTCTTCTGAGATCTTATTTTTTCTGAATTTTGGGGCAATTCCTTTTCAATTTTTTTTTTATTATTTTTATTGGTATTATTTTTATTATTCTTAATCTTTCAAATTATTTTCTTTACTGTACCTGCCTGATTTTAATTTCAGTTTGTTAATTTGCAATTCTAATAGACAAAATTTTTACTGATTTCGGAAACTTTTCTAACATAGGAGCAACTGACCGTCAAGGTACATACGCTGACAAAGAAAATTTCGCCCGACTCTGCGAAGAGATGTCGGAAGAATTTAAGCCCAAAGGACTGCTTCTCTCCGCTGCCGTTTCTCCAGCTATTTTCCGTGTTAACGAAGGTTATGATGTTCCACGGTTAGGGAAAGCGCTTGATTTTATCAATGTAATGACCTATGATTTACATGGGTCATGGGACAGGTATGCTGACCATCATGCTCCAATTAGGAAGAGACCTTTTGATCAATGGGGAACGGCCAATTTGCACGCTGTAAGTGATGTCTCTATGCTTTCCGTTCATTTGCTTCTTACAGAAAAGTATTTTAAGGGCTTAATGCTTTTTTATATGCTTCCTTTTTTTTAATTATTACTAATAACTACGCAAAGGTTAAGGACTATCTTAGCTCGGCCATCCATAATCATTTACGTTATTTAACATTTTTGCAGTTATGAACTTTTAATAGTTAACGATCTTTCTGTATTGATTGGCAATGTTTGTAAAGCTACTGAATTGTGCCATTAATACGCATGCTACAGGTTAAAGTAAACCTAAAGACTGAACCCAGAATAAAAAAAAAGATGAGACACATGTGCAAAATTTTTCTTTTCGGGGAAGGGAATAAAAAATCTATTGGATAGTTTGAATAAAAAGTACCCGAAAATTCGGAAAAAATAGGATTCTGGGGGAGTCTGGGCCTTGAGGCCGCCTCCTCTCTGTGTGCATCACTGATATTGACCATTATACTTTGAAATTCATAAGAACAAGGAAGATATCACTAAGTCGTTGTGAATTTGAGCCCCACCGACAGCAAATTCTTCATTAGCAAACACTCATTAACTTTTAATATACTTGTAACCCTTTTGCTTTATATGGCCTCCTCATCAGAGTTTTCGGAAATAACAAATTAGTTGAACCTTCCTTCGTAAAAAAATATAAATAGGAACCCAAGCGAATGCATGTTTTTAATTGTGTTGTGTAATTTCTTTGTGCAACACAGACAAATAGACCTCATTAGCTGTTATCATAATTTCACCAATGATCATAAAGACTTACGTCAGAGGCTATGGACCTATGTTACAAAGCTTCGGCTGATTTCAGTATATAGTATATAAACTGATTATCCAGAATTGTTCACCAATGACCAGGAGTGTCAAAACAGTTCTATTTTTTTTTCAAAGGGGAGATTGGACATAGGCCTACTTCTTTTGTAGACCTTTATAAATACAACTACTTACAGCTCCAAAGGGCAACACCAAGCTGCAAAGGACAACACAACTGCACACGCTCGTCCTTCGCCCCAATGTGATAAAAGCATTTTCTATATTTACTGACTCCCATGACGTTCCTATATTTCTTTAAACTCCTTTCCTACGACCTCTTCTTACCAAATTTAAAACTTATGAAAACTTATGTCTTCCTAAAGATTACACTGAGAACCATGAAATACTTTATACAATAAGCTTCTTGCCGTGGGCCTTGAACTAAATTAAATAAAAAAAACAAGTTTTTTTAACTGAAAGTAAGGAACGACGTTAAAACTTAAAACGAACAGAAATTATTCCGTATATGAAGGGGGCTGTCCCCCTCCTCAAGGCCTTGCTCTTTACGCTAAAGTTTTTTTATTGTTTAAAAAAATAGAGTTGTGAGAAAGTCAAACTTTAGCGTAAAGAGCGAGGCGTTGAGGAGGGGGACAGCCCCTTCATATACGGAATAATTTCTGTTCGTTTTAAGTTTTAACGTCGTTCCTTACTTTCAGTTAAAAAAACTTGTTTTTTTTATTTAATTTTTGAACGTTTTTGAATTAATGCAGGTTTTGATTTTGGCTCACCGTACATGAATAATTAAAACAAAATTTGCATATTATATTTGGTTAAATGGCTTTTTCGAAACTTGTTTAATTTTATTTACGAACGTTTTTATTAGTAATAAATATACGTAACTTAGAATTAACTTACATAACGAACTTCTATATTCATAAATTTTTAACACGTATATTAGGGGGTTCGCCCCCTAGTCAATACCCTGCTCTTTAAACTATAGTTCGAATTTTTTTTCTAGTTCTTTAAAAATGACCTCTTAATCACAATCAGTTGATCAGTTGAAAAACTTGTTTTTTTTATTTAATTCCTGATCTTTTTCTTTAATAATGCTGGGAAATCCGGCGCCCCCTTCCTAGCACTGTCCTTCCCTATAGCCCCCGCCCCTCTCCGTCCCCCCCCGACCAGAAAAAATCTCCTCTGAAAAAGTCTGTATACTTCCCAATAACCAATACTATATGTTAACATTGAGTAAAGTTCATAACTTTCAGCCCTCCCCCTGGGGACTTTGGGGGATCAAGTCATCCTAAAAGATATTTTTATGATCTTTTCGACTCTTCTGAACAAAATGGCAATCTAGAAATTCTGATCAGAGTACTTTGGGAAAAAATGAGCTTGGGAGGGAGCCCAGTTGTTCTCCATGTTATTTGTCCCTTAAAAAGAGCACTAAAATTTTTGAATTCCGCTCGAATGAGCCCTCCTAGGCTATTCTAGAACCACTGGGTCGATAAAATCACCCCTGGGGAAAAAAAAAAAAAAAAAAAACACCCCAACAACAAACCCCGCATCCGTGATCTTTCTTCTGGCAAAAAATGGAAAATTCCACATTTTTGTAGATAGGAGCTTGAACACCTCTACAGTAGGATTCTCTGATACGCTGAATATGATGGTGTGATTTTCATTAAGGTTCTATTACTTTTAGGGGGTATTTCCCCTTTTTTCGAAAATCAGCCAAATTTTCTCAGGCACGTAACTTTTGATGGGTAAGATTAAACTTAATGAAACTTATATATTTGAAATCAGAATTAAAATCTGATTCTTTTGATGTATCTATTGGTATCAAAATCCCGTTTTTTAGAGTTTCGGTTACCATTGAGCCGGGTCGCTCCTTACTTACAGTTCGTTACCACGAACTGTTGGATAATATGTGAAGCGGTACTTCCGCTGGGTGTTTGAAATTATCAGCGCTTATCTTACACTATATTTTCTGCATCTTTTTTTTTATTAATAGTGTTGTTCTCAATGACCATTCAGCTTTTTAAAGACTCACTGTTTAAAATCTTTAAAGCCCTGTCTTACTTGGTCTAATAATTGTCTTAAGGATTCTATAGCTTGAAGCTTCCAGATCAGATTTCGCCTTGTTTTGATTTACGTATAAGCAGTGGTATCAATTCATGAAAAGTTAGAGGGGAGGGTCAGATATATTTCTTAAAGCTTAGGGGACAATGGGCAATTTTTTGAATTTTTTCAATGAAAATACCAAAAAGATATTTTTCAAGCAGAATACAGACAATAAGTATTTTTCAAAATCCCCCCCCCCATTAATGCCTCAGTGTATATATCCTTATTAACCTTCTTACTAGTAGATTTAAGACGACTAGAAAATACCTCGGCTTTATCTTCTTCTTATTCAATAGCTGCTAAGAACCTGTAATCGAGTATCGCTTCAATACGAAGATGAATAAGAAAAATACAACAATTTCTGCTTGAGCGTTATTAGTGCTATTCGATACGATACGATACGAATTTATTATGTCAA
The DNA here is from genome assembly GCF_049724085.1 of Artemia sp. Qi Xiang Cuo. Lineage (NCBI taxonomy): Eukaryota > Metazoa > Arthropoda > Branchiopoda > Anostraca > Artemiidae > Artemia > Artemia sp. Qi Xiang Cuo. Next base: position 69,242,903 of record NC_142799.1, on the reverse strand, counting down.
ATAACAAGAATTAAATGAGACACAATATAATTTAAATAATCACTCTTCCTTGTCACTTACTTATTAAAATGAGACACAAAATACTGTCGAAAAGACAATCTGTATCGGTTGGTAGCCACGGGCTTACAAGGCTTGAGTTGTAAAGCTATTCGTCTTGTTCAGGTTATCTCCAAAAATGAAGGATCCTTATTACTAATATTTGCCATTTATAATAAACGACTGCACCTTATAAGACAGGGTTCTTTCTATCCCCTTCTTTGTAATGCCAGATAGTCTATCCGACAACTGACATGAAAAAAAAAGAACAAACCTTAGCGCATCCTCTTTGGTAATAACTAAAGAAAGTTTTTACCCCCTTCCCCAAAACACAAAGCATCCCCTCACCCTAAGTCCCCTTAATCCCGTCCAAAACAAAACTTTCCTGAAAGTTTCAATCTGATCCCCCAGCCGTGAGACAAAACAGGGTATGATCTCTTATGGTGATCAGGTGCTCTTGAGGAATACTGGGTTTAGATACCCGCTGTATAACCTCACGTGATTGCCTAGGCAATACGAGCACTTACCAATTATATCAAATAAGTTTTTTATCGCTCAGAAGCTGAACTCCTATTCATTTAAAAGGAGGCTAAGAGGAGGCTAGGAGGCTAAGAGGCCATTTGATTTGTAGTGAGTATTGAATCATATCCATAAAAGTAAAACTGCCTCTTTGTGTAGATTAAATAAAAAAACAAGTTTTTTAAACTGAAAGTAAGGAGCGACATTAAAACTTAAAACGAACAGAAATTATTCCGTATATGAAAGGGGCTGTCCCCTCCTCAACGCCTCGCTCTTTACGCTAAAGTTTTTTATTGTTTTAAAAAATAAAGTTGTGAGACAGAGTCAAACTTTAGCGTAAAGAGCGAGGCGTTGAGGAGGGGACAGCCCCTTTCATATACGGAATAATTTCTGTTCGTTTTAAGTTTTAATGTCGCTCCTTACTTTCAGTTAAAAAAACTTGTTTTTTTATTTAATTTTTGAACGTTTTTGAATTGATGCAGATTTTGATTTTGGCTCACCGTACATGAATTATTAAAACAAAATTTCATATTATTTGGTTATATGGCTTTCTCGAAACTTGTTTAATTTTATTTACGAACGTTTTTATTAGTAATAAATATACGTAACTTAGAATTAACTTACGTAACGAACTTCTATATTCATAAATTTTTAACACGTATATTAGGGGGTTCGCCCCCTAGTCAATACCCTGCTATTTAAAATATAGTTCGAATTTTTTTTTCCAGTTCTTTAAAAATGACCTCTTAATCACAGTCAGTTGATCAGTTGAAAAACTTGTTTTTTTTTTATTTAATTCCTGATCTTTTTCTTTAATAATGCTGGGAAATCCGGCGGGCCCGTCCATGCAATGTCCCTTCCCCCATGAAAACTTCCTTCATGGAAAGATCCTTCCATATAGCCCCCGACCCTCTCCTTCCCCCACCTACCAGAAAAAATCTCCTCTGAAAAAGTCTGTATACTTCCCAATAACCAATACTATATGTTAACATTGAGTAAAGTTCATAACTTTCAGCCCTCCCCCTGGGGACTTTGGGGGATCAAGTCATCCTAAAAGACATTTTTATCATATTTTCGACCATGCTGAACAAAATGGCTATCTCAAAATTTTGATCGGGTGACTTTGGGAGAAACATGAGCGTGGGAAGGGGCCTAGTTGCCCTCCATTTTTTTTGGTCACTTAAAAAGGGCACTAGAACTTTTAATTTCCGTTCCAATGAGCCCTCTCACGATATTCTAGGACCACTGGGTCGATACGATCACCCCTGAGGGAAAAAAAAAAAAAAAAAAAAAAAAAAAAAAACAAACAAATAAACACCCATCCGTTATCTTTATTATGGCAAAAAATGAAAAATTCCACAATTTTTTAGATAGGAGCTTGAAACCTCTACAGTAGGGTTCTCTGATACGCTGAATATGATGGTGTGATTTTCATTAAGGTTCTATAACTTTTAGGGGGTCTTTCCCCCTTTTTTTGAAAATCAGCCAGATTTTCTCAGGCGCGTAACTTTTGATGGGTAGCACTAAACTTGATGAAAGTTATATATTTGAAATCAGCATTGAAATCTGATTCTTTTGATATATCTATTGGTATCAAAAACCCGTTTTCTAGAGTTTCGGTTACCATTGAGCCGGGTCGCTCCTTACTTACAGTTCGTTACCACGAACTGTTTGACACATGTGTATTTTTTGTTAAGGGATATATTTGCCCACAAGGGCACACATCATATTTTATGAGGAGACAAACTTTACAAAATTGAAGAGATTAATTGCGTGGAAGCAGCAAAATATGTTGTACAACAGGATCTGGAAATTCTTCAAATTTGTGTAAGGGTTCAAACCCGCTGGACGCTCGCCTATCTTTGGGGAATACTTGCACTAATTATGGGAGCTAAGATGCTATTTAAACATACAGCTTTTTGCAGAAAATGGATAGAAAGATAGAAAAATGGATAGAAAATGATTGAGAAATATTGCAGAGTATGATTAGTATTCGTTTCTCATAATTACCTGTCATTTTGTCCCTTCGAGTTCTTAAGAACCGTTACTAGGGATACATAATGGGCAATCCTGGGGGTATCATTGTCATCTTATAGGAAAAGTCTAAGACGCTCTTTGCCCTGTAAAAGGGATTTGATTTAAAATAATAATTAAAGAGTTGGAAAGAACTAGATTGATTGAAAACCTTTTCGAGTTTTTTTTTTGTTTTATTGGGTATAACTTTACTTTCTATAGTAATAAAAAAATACTAATTTTTTTAGATATGATAGCTTTTTTTTCTAGATGTTCTAACACACTTGTCAAGGCTAGACTTACTACTTTTTGTTTAGTTTTCTAGGAAGAACTGTTATTTTCTCCTAAAATCAACCAAGCTTCGACAACTATTCTAATACCCTAACAAGAGTCAGGGTTTAGTGCTCCAATACTGATAAGAAATATCTAACTAATCTGAAAGATTTTCTTCTAATTGATTGGTTGCGTTGTCTAATTGATTAATTGCGGATTTTTAGTTATACAAGATAATCTAAGAGCAGGCTTACTCTTAAATAGCACATACTTTACAGTTTTAAAAAGGCAATATTGATAATTCATATAATATATATAATAAAGTATTTTTTATAATGAAATCAATATTTATAATAAAACCATAATATTTATAATTTAAAGTTTTACTATCATATACAGAATGTTGGAAAATCATAACAAACTATAACAGTTATTGATAAAAAAAAAAAAAAAAAAAAAAAAAAAAAAAAAGGACGCTTAGAATACGAGCTACAAAAGATAAAAATAACGAATAAATTTGGGTCAATAACTACAATAAATATAATAACAAATAATAGCTGGATACAAAACTTTATAAAGCATAATAAAAATGTATCGCTTAGAATACGAGCTACAAGAGATAATAACAACAAAAAAATATTAGTGACTATAATAAGATATATTATTTAAATATAACGTTAAGCAAACCGTTATAAAAATCTAACGTCTACAACACGAGCTACAAGTAATAATGAAAACAAATAAACCTAAATCAGTTTACATAATAACTACAATCAAACAGTTCATAATTTCTTAGACCACACTGCTTTTCCATTAAAAACAAAAAAAAATTTTTAAACACGAAAAACGGGTTTTAATTTTCTAACAAGCAGTGAACTACAAAAAAATTAATTATTCAAAAAAGATCCTAATATTTCGGCCCCAAATCCGGTAGCCTTTATAAACGGAAAAAAAAAAATAAATAAATAAAGCAAAAAAAAAAAAAACAACATAAATTAAAATACAAAAAAAAATAAAAAAAACGAAAATATAAAAAAAAGAAAAAAATAAATAAAAATAAAAATAAATAAGAACAAAAATCACATATTAATTAAACACTTCCATGCACTGAATGTCTTTCAACTGGCCTCCTCTCAGTATATAAATTGAAATATATTAAATAAACACTTCCATGTACTGAATGTATATATTGATTCTACTCGCCTCCTCCCAGTATATAAATTGAAATCTATCAAAAATGAAGAATATATTTATACTTAGACCAAAACAATAAAAGGTCAACTAACCCCCGGTCCATAACCCTTAATTAAATTTCACAAGTTCATCAACCATTTTATGAATTATAAATTGAATGGATTCGTTTTGTTGCAAGCTTAGCTGCAGTTCGTTTACTTTTCTCATCATTTAACCCACTCTGACCTTTGTTCGCAAGGTCATCTTTCGTTTCAGAAATATTATTAAAATCAGTATTGGTTGAATATCTTGCCTGCATTTTAATTAAACTATTATAAATTGAATTGATCCCAAATTCCCCTTTATCTCTATTGATGCTAGTACCCCCATATATTCTCTTTTTTATTTCTATAATTTCCCTGAAGCTTTGTAAAAGTCCTACAGACGTATCTACTATTTTTTTTTGATCAAATAAAATACTGTGATGAGGAAAATTATAAAGATGTTCTGCAACCGCTGACTCAAACGTTTCTGGTGTGTTGTTTTGTTTTAGAGCGTAATCTATTGCATTCTTGTGTTGTTCTATCCTATTTTCTATAATTTGTTGCGTTCTACCCACATAAAATTTTCCACAAGAACATGGAATTTTGTATACTCCCTTTTGCAAATTTATCGTTGTCTTGTCTTTCCCTTTATTTAACAACTAGCCTATATTATGTCCTGATTTAAATGCTGTATTTATATTATGTTTTTTTAATTCTCTTCTTAATTTTTTTGATAAAATTGGTACAAAAGGCAAAGTTATGTAATTTGTTTCTTGATTTGACCCATCTTCTTCTAATATTTTTGGCTCCGTCAACTTTTTTTTCCTCTTTTCAATTATTTGAGAAATCATTTTTTCCGGATAGCCATTACCCATTAGAATATCCTTAATAAAAATTAGTTCATTTCTTATGTATCCTGGTGATGCTAATTTTAATACCCTATCCACTAAAGAAATAACCACACCCCTTTTTACTTGGATCGGGTGATTTGATGTGAAAGACAAATAACGGTTGTTACTAGTCGGTTTACGGTAAATTGAAAATGCTAGTTCATTATTATTTCTATGGATCAAAATATCTAGAAACGGTAACTTATTCTCTGTTTCCTTTTCAATTGTAAAAATTAACTCTCCTCCCAAATTATTTAAATGTTCCAAGAAACCTTCAATTTCTGATTCCCCGTAATTCCAAATAATTGAAATATCATCCATATATCTGCCCCAAAATTTAGGTTTTAAAAAATATGTTTCTATAGCTAAATTTTCAACATACTCTACATAAATATTTGCTAACAACGGACTTAAAGGCCCTCCCATTGCTAAACCCCTAATTTGATGGTAAAAATTATCTCTAAACCTGAAATAGTTAGTATATCTGCTAGTTATTTTGACTAAATTTAATATAGTTTCCAGTTCAATTCCCGAAGGTAATTCTTCTCTCTCATTTTTTCGTTCCTCAAGTTTTTTGGATAAAATACTAAACGATTTATCAAAAGGAATATACGTATAAATGGATTTTATATCGAAACTGAACAATCTAGATTCTTCTGATATTTCTACACTTATAAGTTTGTCTTTTAAAAATTTCGAGTTTCTTATATACGAATTTTGGAGATATAATAATGGTTTAAGTGTCATTGCTGCCCAGTTCTCTATTTTTACCGTTGGTGAATTGGTTGTTGAAACAATAGGTCTTAAGGGGATGCCTGTTTTATGTATTTTTGGCAAACCATATATTCTAGGGCTAACTGATCCCCTTGGAAAGAACTTGTGATACATCTGGGGTGTGATACTTCCATTTGTTTGAAGGTCTTCAAAATCTTTTCTTAATCTTTTAGCATACAATTTAGTTGGGTCCGAGTTGATTTTTTATATGTTGAAGTATCACTTAGAATTGTTTCTATTTTACTGTCATAATCATCTTTTTCTAGTATTACTACTGTATTGCTCTTATCCGCTTTCGTTATTATTAGAGAATCATCTTTTTTTTAAATCTTTTAAAATTTTAATATATTTGTTCTTAACTTTTTCTTTATAACTACCAAAATCTGTTAAAATATTTACTACCCTTAGTCTTAATTCATCTACATTATTTATATCTTTTGGAAACTTATGAATCCCTGTTTCAATCTTTGAAATAATTTCCTCTATCGGTACATTTTTAGGATTTAGTCCAAATTTTATACCTCTTTCAAGGATTTCCTTTTGTTCTTTGGTTAACTCCTTTTTGCTTAAATTAATCACCCCAGGACCTGGGACAAATTAACTAATTTTTATTAAGGATATTCTAATGGGTAATGGCTATCCGGAAAAAATGATTTCTCAAATAATTGAAAAGAGGAAAAAAAAGTTGACGGAGCCAAAAATATTAGAAGAAGATGGGTCAAATCAAGAAACAAATTACATAACTTTGCCTTTTTTACCAATTTTATCACAAAAATTAAGAAGAGAATTAAAAAAACATAATATAAATACAGCTTTTAAATCAGGACATAATATAAGCTCGTTGTTAAATAAAGGGAAAGACAAGATACCGAGAAATTTGCAAAAGGGAGTATACAAAATTCCATGTTCTTGTGGAAAATTGTATGTGGGTAGAACGCAACAAACTTTAGAAAATAGGCTAGAACAACACAAGAATGCAATAGATTACGCTCTAAAACAAAACAAAACACCAGAAACGTTTGAGTCAGCGGTTGCAGAACATCTTTATAATTTTCCTCATCACAGTATTTTATTTGATCAAACAAAAATAGTAGATACGTCTGTAGGACTTTTACAAAGCTTCAGGGAAATTATAGAAATAAAAAAGATAATATATGGGGGTACTAGTATCAATAGAGATGAAGGGGAATGTGGGATCAATTCAATTTATAATAGTTTAATTAAAATGCAGGCAAGATATTCAACCAATACTGATTTTAATAATATTTCTGAAACGAAAGATGACCTTGCGAACAAAGGTCAGAATGGGTTAAATGATGAGAAAAGTAAACGAACTGCAGCTAAGCTTGCAACAAAACTAATCCATTCAATTTATAATTCATAAAATGGTTGATGAACTTGTGAAATTTAATTAAGGTTTATGGACCGGGGGGTTAGTTGACCTTTTATTGTTTTGGTCTAAGTATAAATATATTCTTCATTTTTGATAGATTTCAATTTATATACTGGGAGAAGGCGAGTAGAATCAATATAGACATTCAGTACATGGAAGTGTTTATTTAATATATTTCCATTTATATACTGAGAGGAGGCCAGTTGAAAGACATTCAGTGCATGGAAGTTTTTAATTAATTTGTGATTTTTTTCATTATTTATTTTTTTTTTTATTTTTTTTTTTCTTTTTTTTATTTTTATTTTTTTTTTTTTTTTTTTTTTATTTTAATTTAAGTTGTTTTTTTTTTTTTGCTTTATTTATTTTTTTTTTTTTGTTACGTTTATAAATTAAAACCGTGTGGGGAGCCAAAAATTAGGAGATTTTTTTCATAATTAATTTTTTTTTATTTAAATGCTTGTTAGAAAATTAAAAACCGTTTTTCGTGTTTAAAAATTTTTTTTTGTTTTTTATCAAACAATTCATGGTAACGAACTGTAAGTAATGAGCGATGTAGCTTAATAGTAACCAAACTCCAAGAAACAGGGTCTTGATAACAATAGATGCAGTACATCAAAAGAATCTAATTCTGATGCTTATTCAAAATGCGTAAGACTCATCAATTTTTGTACCCGTCAAAGGTTAAGAGCCCAAGAAAACTTCCCCAAAATATCAAGTGATCTTAATGAAAATCAAACCATCAGATTCAGCATACCAGAGAACCCTGCTATAGAGGTTTCAAGCTCCCATGCACAAAAATGTGAAATTTTTCATTTTTGCCAGAAGAAAGATCACGGATGCGTGTTTTTTTTTTTCGTGTTTGTTTCCCCCAGGGGTGATCATTATCTAACCAGTCACTTTAGAAGATCGGGGAAGGGTTTATTTGATCGGAAATCAAAAGTTCTAGTGCCCTTTTTAAGTGACAAAAAAGTATTGAAGGGCAGCCGGTTCCCCTTCCACGCTCATTTTCTCCCCAAAGTCACCCGATCAAAATTTTGAGATAGCCATTTTTTCAGCATAGTCGGAAAATCTAATAACTATGTCTTTGAGGATGACTTAACCTCCCACACTCTCCGGGGGAAGGGCTGCAAGTTATGAGCTTTGCCCGTTGTTTACGAATAGTATTGGTTATTGGGAAGTATACAGACGTTTCCAGGAGAGATCTTTCTGGTGGAGGAGGAGGGTAGGCGAGAGGATCTTTCCATGGAGGTATTTTTCATGGGAGAAGGGAAAGCCAGATTTCTCAGCATTATTTAAAAAAAAGATCAGAAATTAAATAAAAAAAAGTTTTTCCAACTGAAAGTAAAGAACAACATCAAAACTTCAATCGAATAGAAATTATTATGTACCTCGCTTTTTGTGCTAAAGTTGTTTTTAGCACTGTTAAAAGAACTTTTTATTCTAATTAAACGGCCTTTGTGATTTTGGAGTCATTCTTATAGAATTGGTAAAGAATACGGCATTGGACTTTACAGTCCAATGGACTTTACCTTATAGAATTAGATAAAAAAAACAAGTTTTTTTAACAGAAAGTAAGGAGCGACGTTAAAACTTAAAACGAACAGAAACTATTCCGTATATGAAAGGGGCCGTCCCCTCCCCTCCTCAACGCCTTGCTCTTTACGCTAAAGTTTTTTATTGTTTAAAAAAATAGAGTGTGAGAAAGTTAAACTTTAGCGTAAAGAGCGAGACGTCGAGGAAGGGACAGCCTCATTCATACACGTGATAATTTCTGTTCGTTTTAAGTTTTAACACCGCTCCTTACTTTCAATTAAAAAAACTTTTTTTTATTTAATTTTTGAACGTTTTTGAGTTAATGCAGGTTTTGATTTTGGCTCACCATTCATTAATATTTAAAATAAAATTTGCATATTAATTTTACTTTTATTTGGTTAAATGGCTTTCTCGAAAGTTGTTTAATTTTATTTACGAACGTTTTTATTAGTATTAAATATACGTAACTTATGAATTAACTTACGTAACGAACTTCTATATTCATATTTTTTTAATACGTATATTAGGGGGTTCCCCTAGTCAATACCTCGCTCTTTACGCTAAAGTAGCGAACCCAATCATACTAAATGGTAACGAACCATTTAGGGGCGAACCCAATCCTATACGTAATATTTTCTGTTCGTTTTAAGTTTTGATGTTGCTCCTTACTTTCAGTTGAAAAACTTGCTTTTTTATTTAATTTCTGATCTTTTGTTTATATAATGCTGGGAAATCCGGTGCTCCCTTCATAGCAATGTCCCTTCCCCAATGAAAACCTCCTCCATGGAAAGATCCTCCCACATAGCCCCGACTCGCCCCTACCCTCCCACTACCAGAAAAAATCCCCCCTGAAAACTTCTGTATATTTCCCAACAACCAATACTATTTCAGAGCTATGGAATGGTGGGCTAGGGATTGGATTAAAGGAAGGAGCAGTTGCAAATAGGGTCAGGGAGAGGTTAAGGGACCAGGAGATCCAGGTGTGGCATGCGCGAGTGAATGAGACCCGATCACTGGAGTTATATGCAAAGGCTAAGGAGCAGTGGGGAGAAGAATTGTATTTTAAGGCGGAGCTTCAAAAGAGGCAACAAGTTGATTATTTGTGTTAGGTCAGATGGGTTACCACTAGGTGAGAGAAGGAAGTATCTGGGAAGGGTTAGGCAAGCTTCTGGTCCTTACTTCTGTCCCATGTGCGGGAAAGAGGAAGATTTGGTTCATTTTGTGGGGAAGTGTAGTGAATTAATATATTTAAGGAAAGAATTGTTTGGGGTTGAGGCTTGGGAGAGAGATGAGATAATAAATTTATTAGCAAGGAAAGATATTGGAGGTATAAAGAGATTCGGAAGGTTCCTGACGATGGTTATAGAGCATAGAGAAAGGTTTATTTTTTTTGAAGATTAGGGATGAGAGTGATATTTCACTAGCTTAGATTATAGTTCTGTGCCAATTTATGCTTGTATGAAAGTGTCTTTGTTTTTGTAACTACGGCCCTTTGGGATTTTGTGTCAATAAATTATATTCTAAATTCCATTCTATATGTTGACATTGGGTAAAGTTAATAACTTTCAGCCCCCCCCCCGGTACTTTGGGGGATTAAGTCATCCTAAAAGACATAGTTATCATATTTTCAACCATGTTGAACAAAATGGCTATCTAAAAATTTTGATCGGGTGACTTTAGAAAAAAACGAGCATGGGAGGGGGCCCAGTTGCCCTCCATGTTTTTGGTCACTTAAAATAGGACACTCGAACTTTTGAATTCCGTTCCAATGAGCCCTCCTACGATATACTAGGACCACTGGGTCGATACGATCACCCCTGGGGAAAAAAAAACAAAAAAAAAACAACAAATACACACGCATCCGTGATCTTTCTTGTGGCAAAAAATACAAAATTCCACATTTTTGCAGATAGGAGCTTGAAACCTCTGCAGTAGGGTTCTCTGATACGCCGAATCTAATGGTGTGATTTTCATTAAGGTTCTATAGCTTTTAGGGGTTTCTCCCACTTTTTTTCGAAAATCAGCCAAATTTTCTCAGGCGAGTAACTTTTGATGGGTTGGACAAAACTTGATAAAACTTTTGTATTTAAAATCAGCATTAAAATCTGATTCTTTTGATGTATTCTGATTAAAATCTGATTTTCTCAGGCGAGTAACTTTTGATGGGTTGGACTAAACTTGATAAAACTTTTGTATTTAAAATCAGCATTAAAATCTGATTCTTTTGATGTATCAATTGGTATCAGAATCCCGTTTTTTAGAGTTTCGGTTACTATTGAGCCGGGTCGCTCCTTACTTACAGTTCGTTACCACGAACTGTTTGATTGGAACAAAATTCAAACTTTAGCGTAAAGAGGGAGGTATTGACGAGAGGGATACCCCCTCATATACGTAACAATTTTTGTTCACTTTAAGTTTTAATGTTGCTCCTTACTTTCACTTGGAAAACCTTGTTTTTTGCTTTATTTAATAAAAAACATTAGCTAAATGTAACGCTATATAAAGTGTTAAAAAATGTATCGCTTACAATACTACTGCACAGTATGATACAACCAAATAAATACGAGTATTTATCAATGAAAATAATAACAAATAACAGCTACGTATAACGTTATATAAAGCGTTATAAAAATGCGTCGCTTGCAGTATGAGCAAAAAAATATAATTCCAACAAATAAATATTAGTAAGTAGCTATAAAAAAATAATATCCAAATATAACACTATGTAAAGTGTCATAAGAATGTTGCGCTAACAAAACAAACTATAAAAGATAATAGCCACAAATAATTTTTAATCAGTAACTATAACAACCAATAACAGCTGTATCATTTTAACAATTGGGGGGGGGGCAGTTGCCCCCCAATAATGCGGAGAAAAATTATTATATATTTCATGCCCCTTGACTATCCGTATATGGACCCCTCTCCCCCCCCAGTAAAACTGTTGGAGATTCGCCCCTGAATATAGCGATAATCAACATTCTTTTGATAAAATTATTTATTTGAATTATAGACTACATGGAAGTAATTTATGAATGACCGTAGTCTTTTTTATGAAATGTCCAATTTCCAATCTCTACCTCCATAAAAAGACCTTGAATAACACTTTGTATGTGTGATAAGTGAAGTGTTGCCCCTCTATATTGCAAAACAATAAATCCAATATACATCTAATTTCTGTAAATGATTCTGAGTTGTACAAGCAATTCAATCGCTCATCTCATGCCTAGTTTAGGCACATAAAGTTATTTTTTTAAGGTAATCCTACGTTTTTGTAGAAAAACTGCACATTACTAATAGCATTTCATTAAAAAAAAAAAAAAAAAAAAAAAAAAAAAAAAAAAAAAAAAAAAAATGTTTATTTGGACCCTTGAAAAAACTTCAAGTGTGAAAATCATTTCACCGTTGAATGAAAACCTCATCAGAATCTTCTGAGTCTAACTAACCATCAGTAACGGTAGTTTGACTTATAATATCTAAATTTTTGTTTATGAAATTAGCCTGATTGGGGAACAATTTAGATAGGATTTGTCCAATCAAATACGGTAATAATAACCCAAATAGGTTAATTTGGGCTAGTAGTTTTCATCATTTGTGTTAGTAGAATCTAAAAATACCGAAGACCTTGTATCCACTGTGTTAAGATTTATTCTTGTAAACTTCGCGCTTCATTCTACACCAAAAAAAAATCCATTGATGTTAGATCCAATGAAGATGGTGGCCATTATTATTATTATGGGCATATTAACCAAATTTATTCCATGCTCAGGCCACAAAGGCCAATTAGAAGTCGCTGATAGAGATTTTCGTTCTTTAAAGTCATTGCTTTGATAAGGTTTAGTACAGCTTGTGCTCAAATACACTAGACATAATAAGGAGGGCCTCAATCCTGCTGACTGAATAATTTAGCGACGTTTGCTCTGGTTTTGAGTTGTGACTACGTCATGAACCTTTTCTTTTTTATTTTGTTACACGCAGAATTCAATCGAAAAGAACTTGAAACAGATAGTGAAACAACTGTAAATTCACTTATATTATTATTATTGTTTTAATTATATTTAAATGTTTATCTAAATACTTTATTAAAACATTTTTTAGTTAGGTTTTGTTAGATCACTTACCAATTATACCATTATTACATTGATGTAATTGGCACTGTAAGATTTATTCGGTTGGACTTAACGAAAATCTACGCGCTTTGTTCATAGTTTATGAACAAAATTGGGCTATAATTTGCAAATTAGGGGGGGGGTAAAGCATATTATATATTAAATAAGTAAACTAACCTAACTGAGGCTTTCCCCCCTAAACCCCCAAAAAACTAAAGTTTAAATATAATTCCCAGAGTGAGAAACCCCTGAAAACGTGTTTATACAGCATTAGAAAGCGCCAGATCTTTGTTTTTACGGAGTGGATGCCTTGCGTGTTTTACAGATATTAGAACAGTTCTAATTTCATTCAGAACATTTCTAATAACCTCTTATCAGCACATTCTGGGACGACCTACCTTTTGTTTGGCCTGGGAATGTGGGCCAGAAAGTACGATTTGCCGGCAATCTATCGTCCTTCATCCGTAAGCTTTTTTCATTATAGCCCTAGAAAGTGGAAGAAAACCATAGCCCTAGAGAGCATAGCCCTAGAAAGTGGGAGCAAACCGCATTGTTCATAAAGCTTAATGTTTGATATATAGTCATTCAAACGAACATTTAAAATGTCCTTAGAAAATTCTCTAGAAAACCTCTAGCACATCTTCTTAACATTTTTAGTTCCTAAGCTTCAAGGTCATGCTCGACCGCTATCTATACCATGGCTTCCAATATCTAACCTCAGTTCGAAGACTTACCTTCCTATCCTTCCATTTATTTTGAACTATATTAAAAAAAAAACTATATTTAAACTAGTTTCTGTTGAAAATTAGGTAAGAAAAATCAATAATTGAAATTAGTCCAACTCTTTCCGAAGTTTCAATGACCTTTATAGTTGCAAAAAATAAACGGGTGATGAACGCGCGACTCTGGCGAAATCTGCAAGGACGGTTAGACTATCTACGAAGAAAGCAGTCGCTCAAAAAACAAGATTTGGATGGTTAACGACCCTGCTTCCGATTTGTTTTTACTGTTTTCTGACGTGGTATAATTTGATGATCGATTATATTTCTTTTATGGGAATTTAAGATCCTTTTTATTCCATAGTTATTTGTAAGACCATATCCAGGGGGGGGGATTCTCGGGGTTTGACCCGAACCCGAAATGTGTGTTCGACTCGTAAAAAGGTAACAAAATATATAAACAAATTTTTGGGTTTATTATTTTTTTTTTTGTGTAACATTCTTGGATTGAATTTTCTAAGAGGATCTTTCCGTGGAGGAGTAGCCGGATTTTCCGACTTTATTCAAAAACGATCAGAAATTAAACAAAAAGAAATTAAATTTTTTCAACTGAAAGTAATGAAAAACATTAAAGCTTAAAACGCACAGAAATTATCACGCATGTGAGGGGGCCACTCCCTCCTCAATACCTCACTCTTTGCGCAAATGTTTGAATTTTTGTCCTAATTCTTCAAGAACGACTCCTGAAACAAAAGGATCGGTTAATCAGAACAAAAAGAAGTTTTTTTTAAAAGTACTAAAAAACTTTTAGCGTGAAGAGCGAGGTATTGAGCAAGGGGCAAATCCCCTCGTATACGCAATAAATTCTGTTCGTTTTAATGTTGTTCCTTATTTTCAGTTGAAAAAACTTGTTTATTTTATTTAATAGAAACAAAAATCAAGATGCCCCTTATTGATACAAGTCGTACCTCACACTTACATATCCTAAGGGCCACTCAAAATCCACAGGTCAAAACTTTGACATGACTGATTGAAGGTATAATGAAGTGCTGACAAGTCTTCTTTTTAACCGAATTAATAGACCCCATACTTAGACTTAACGTTTCATGCAAGATGTTACCGTTTCATGAAAAACCTTTTATAGGATTTTTATGTCAAATTGATGGGATATAATTTTCGGATTTCTCAATGCATAATTTTATTCAATGAAATTAGGTGACTGTTTCAGACGTTACTATAGTAGATAGATGTAAAAACAACTTCATTGACAAGCTGAAATATTTTATGACACTCTGAATTTTTTTTTATAAAATTAGCGGGGTATCGAGAATAAGAACTGATTAGTTGTCAGTTTTTTTTGTTTTTTTTTAATTGAGCTTGTTTTTTTTTCACATAATTGCATTGTAATTGAGTGTTTGTGAATTTCGTTGCGCAATAGAAATTATTTTCTTTTGTAGCTGTGGCACACCTTGTATTCAGTTTGGAACATGAGTATATAATAGTATCAGAAAATTTTCTCGCGACAAATCCCAAATTTTCGTAAATAAAATCATATGATATCGAAAAGAATAATAACTATGCTACTACTTCTACTACTGCTATTTCTAACAACTCATTGCGGTGCCAGGGCACCCGAGGCCAATGGAATTCCATAAGCACCTCCACCACCCCAACCTATCTAAGGCTTCACTCTTACCCTGGGCCTTGGCAATTCTACTTTTTACATCCTCACTTCATCCAACATCTTTACTAATAATACCGCCAAGGTAAGTAAATCTAACCACTTGATCAGTATTCTTCTTAACCAAGTTCACCTCGTGACCTTGATTTTCTTTTATTTTAAGTAACTCGGTTTTCTTAATGTCAATTTTCAAACCAATTCTTGCACCCTGAACTAACAAAACCTCCAAAAATGACACTCTTAAAAGGACAATTAAATCACCTTCCCTAACTGTGGAAAATTTTTTCCTCCCCATCTAATTCCATGCTCTCCCATAGCCTTTACCTTGTTTCTTAGGACAACATCTATCAAAATAATCGATATAAACAGGGATAGGACACAACCCTGCTTAACCCCTGACTCAACACCAAACCAGCTACTAACCTCACTTCCTACCTGAGCGCAGCAATATCGTCCTCGCACGTAGCACTAGTCACTTAAATGTACTTATTTGGCATGTTATGCAAGGATAGGGCCTTAACTGAAGCTCTTCTATCGGCTGAATGAAATGTCTTTATAGTCTACAAAGCTAATGACTAAAGAGGTCTGATTATTCAGACAATTCTCAATTATTAGTTTAAAAGTGAAAAATTAGTTGACGCATCCCACTTCCTCAAACCACGCTGTTCGTCTCTTGAAATTTTACCCTCAGCATCTCTCAGTCTATTAAGCATCATCATAATAAGTAATTGGCTTCCAATAGAAACCAGGCTAATGCCTCTAAAATTACCTCACTCACTCTTATCACCTTTCTTTTAATGGGGTTTAATTAAAGTTTTTCCGAAATCACTAAGTACTTCCCCGTTTTCAAAGATCATATTCATAATCTTTAGCAGTTTGTCTCTAGCTTCGCAGCCACCATATTTAGAAAGCTCATTTACCACGCTATTAGTACCTGAGGTCTATTATTTTTAATCCTTTTAGTACTGTCTCTGACTCTTCTTTACATAATAAATTTTTCTTCACTTCCAAATTGTCAAAGATAAAATCATTCTTTTCTATATCATTTCCTACACTTTCTTCACGGTTAACATATTCTCAAAATGCTCTGCCCATCCCATTTCTCTTCAAAACTTTCCTTAATTTCATATTTCATTAATTAATGTCGTAATTGTAACCCTTTCAGGATGGAGGCCTGTCATACTGGATTAAGAAAGGAGCTCCACCTGAGAAAATAATCTTTGGCATACCATTTTATGGAAGATCCTTTACGTTAGGCAGCTCTCAGAACACAAAGCCTAGATCCAGCATTAAGGGACCAGGGAAAAAAGGGAAATTTACCCAAGAAAAAGGGTTCCTTGCCTACTACGAATTATGTTCTGATCTGGCAGAAGGAGGCTGGACTGAGGAGAAAGATCCGGTAGGAAGCCCATACGCTTACAAAGGAGACCAATGGGTTGGATACGACACTGAGGAATATATAGTCGAAAAGGTAAGATAAAATCCTTAAAAGAGCTTCAAATTTATATTTCGGTGGTGAATAGGATTGGTACTAATCCAATATTGAAATTTACTTCAAGAAAAATAAAGTTCATGGTATAAGCTCAAATGGCTAAAATTAGATCTTTTAATTTTGGCGATTATTTTGCAAGGCCAACTTTGTATAGTTTTTCAATACTAATTTGTGATGGGAAACATAAATTTTTTTGGTAAAACGTCAGAACAGCAAAGAAAAAATAACGCAAACGGACTGGGAAGAGAAAGAAATTCCTGAATGGAACCTACTGAAATATCTCGGCTGTTTGCGGAATACGAACCAGTGACTCTTAGCTACAGGGGTAGTTTCACTTTTGAAAATGATACAAATAACCCTGAATAGCCTAAATACCTATACCTTCAACCAAGACATGGTTATTTGATAATCTCCTAACAGGCAGTAAACGTGTCTCCAGTTGGTCCCTTAAGAAGTAAAATCATTGCTAGTGCGAAATCGGCAGTCATGACATTCTATCTAAGACACATATTCTTGCGTAGTCTAAGTTTTTATGATTGGACAGGGTCTGGTCCTTCATAATAGTTCATTGGTTTCTGTTCTGCATGAGGCTTATTAGTCATTTATGCATTTTTTAATCGTTATTATCTTATACAAGTTCATATAATCGACGGACAGGAAAAACATTATACCTACAAATTGCAGCATAATTTCCGTTTGTAGTGTTTTCCCGCTCCAGAGTCCAGATTGAAAGATGTGCATTAGCAAGGCTGTATCCAAGTTTGGGGTGGGAGGGGTTAGAAGAAGATATCCTGTCTCCCGAAATGTTTGCCCGGCTCGTAAAAACTGAACAAAAATGAATATAAGCAAATTATTGATGCGTTTTTTAAAGTCTTTTTTCGTAAACTACCCCGAAAAAAATCTTTTGTGACCCCCTCCCTCCCCGAAAAGGAATCCTGGATACGACCCTCTGCATTAGTGTTACCTGGTCCCTGGTGTAAGACACCGTAGCCATAAAAACGGAAATTGCACCCAAATACGATTATATGACCGAAAATGCTTTGAAGGTGCTCTTTCCCACTCAGATGCCCAAATGGTGCAAATATGCCCCCTTTGGCACCACCGATCTGCGTTCGAGGTTATCTCGTGATTAAACCAATGACCATCGTGTCACACAAACAAACATTTAAAAAAAGACAATCAACACTTAATAAA